>NW_007061768.1:0-764 GCF_000164805.1 Carlito syrichta | reverse complement strand
TATGATTTTACTCCCATGATGCAAAGCATGGCGTCTGCTGCTCAGTAGGTACTCACCAAAATTTAACAAATGAGTGACTGAGTAAAATGAATGAACACATGAATGAGTAGAAGCAAAAATAAATGTACATCATAAATAATGATGGGTGCCATGGTTTGAATGTTTGTATCTCCTCCAATATTTATATTGAAACTTAATCCCCAAGGCAATAAAATTGAGGTGATTGAGTCATGAGGCTGGAGCTCTCATGGGTGCGAATAGCAACCTTATCAAAGAGTTTAAAGGAAACATCCTAGGCCCTTTCCAATCACCACCACAAGATGACACAGAAATCAAGGTGCCATCTTGCAATTAGTGAAAGTAGTCTCACCAGAAACTAAATCTGCTGAAACTTGGATCACAAACATCCCAACCTTCACAACTGTGAGAAATACATTTTTATTTTGTATAAGTTACCCAGATTTGGGTATTTTTTAATGGCAGCAGGAAAGTGTAAGGCAGAAATTGGTGAAAAGTGAAGGGTATTGTTATAACAAATAGCTAAAAATAATAAAAGCTCCGGCGAGACCTCATCTCTACAGTAAATCAAAAAATTAGCTGGGCATGATAGAGCGTGCCTGTAGTTCCAGCTACTTGGAAGTCTGAGGCAGAAGGATCGCCGGAGCCCAGCAGGTCGAGGCTGCAGTGGCTGGGAGCGACCTGTGCACTCCAGTCTGGGCGACAGTGTGAGACACCAACTCAAAAAATTTTAAAAAATAAAACAA
>NW_007061767.1:0-735 GCF_000164805.1 Carlito syrichta | reverse complement strand
CTACAGTGGTTCTGGGTACACTCTCTGCTGTTCTGGACACTGGTCCTGCTCCCCACAGGGACTATGAGCTTTCTGCCTCTCTACAGAGCTGCTAGGAAGCTGGTTAAAGGTTCAGTCCTGGGACCCTGGGACCTGCGTGTTAACCCTCGCTCCAGATCAATCAGCAGGTTCTCATCAGCTCAGACTATCCTGAACACTACAGACTTGTCATTTGTGTCTAGAGACTGGAAGGCTCAGGTCTGAGTGATTGCAGGGTCCATTCTAGTCCGGGCCAGCCTCCAAGTCGGAGGTGGCCTGCTCTGGCTGTGTACTCATGAGGTTGAAAGTGAGGTCTGTGCTTCTTCCCCTTCCCATCAGGGCACTAATCCAATTCTTAGAGCCCCAGCCTCGAGGCTTGGTCTTGTCCTGACTACTTCCCATAGTGTCACATGCAAAGTCCCTCAAAATGGCCGTAAGGGCTTCAAGTCTGGAATTGGGAAGGGAGCACAAATAGTCCACCCACAGCACTAATTATTCCACATAGCCATATTGTGGATTCATAGGGAAGGCAGGGATCCCCGAGGTGTTGATGTTTGGTTATGGGGTGGGCTGGGGTCCCAGGTGCCCACACTGGGGTACGATGCGAAAGAAACAGATGGCAGGAAAGACTGGGAGGCCCATGGATAAGTACTCGGTGGGAATGGCTCTGCAAGGAAGGTGGGCATGGCAGTGTGACTGATCCTTTTGCTTACAGCC
>NW_007061766.1:0-470 GCF_000164805.1 Carlito syrichta | reverse complement strand
TAATTAGGCAGTCTGCTGCTGGAAAAGTCGGATAGCCAGTCGATTTAACGAGCCAGCCACCCTGCTGGTCAGCCGGCTAGCCAGCTGACTTAACTAGCTGGCCATCTACATGACAAGCCTGCTAACCAGCCAGTTTAGCTTGTCAGTCACCTAGCTAGCCAGAAGGCTAACTGACTTAACTAGATGACTTAACTAGATAGCCATATGGCTAACCACCTGGCTTAACTAGCTAACCACATAGCTAGCCATACATCTAGCCAGCTAACAACTCACTGACGTAACTAGGTGGCCATCCGGCTAGCCAGCTGACTTAATTAGCTAGCTACCTACCTATCCAAGTGGCTAGCCAGCTGACAACTAGCTGACTTAACCAGATAGCCAGCTGGCTAGTGAGCTGACTAAACTGGCAGGTGACCTAGCTAGCCAGTTGGCTAGACACTTGAATAAATTAGCTGACTTAACCAGCTAGG
>NW_007061765.1:0-1043 GCF_000164805.1 Carlito syrichta | reverse complement strand
CCAGGCGGGTCTCGAATATATATATATAGAAAGCTGCCAATTTCATCACTTTGACACAATCTTTCCATCTAAATCACCATTACCTTTCCCCTCCACTTCACAATAGGCTTCTAATCAGTCACAGTGCTTCTACTCCATCCCTTCTTACACTAAATATAGTGATTTTTTTTGAAAGCAGGATTTATGAGAGGACAGAAATGCTCCCACAGTGGGAAGGGACCCAAGGGCGTTGCTTAAGAAGTTTTGTAAGAAATGAATTAAGATCATATCACTCTCTTGCTCAAGGAATTCCCACACTACTTAGAGAAATTTTCAACTCACCATGGCTTTCAAGGCTCCATATGACTGGACCACTGTTCTGCCTCTTTGAATCCATCTCCTATCACTTTTTGCCATCACTCTGTTCCAGACACCTGGAATTCTTGTTGTGGCTTGAACATGTCAAGATGTCTCTTTCTCTCATAGTTCACACACTTGCTCACTATCAAGACTTTATGCACTCCTCCCTTTATTTATGTCATTCAGCTATAAAACAATAGCATTCTCTAGAGTTCCCATTGTAACCCAAGCTCTGGTTTTATTTTTCACCATAATAATTACCACTAACCAGAAGAAGAGAATATATTTGTTGGTTTCTTCTGTATCCCTCCACTACAATGCAAAAAGTAGGAGCAAGGATCATATGTGTTGCCAGTGCCTAGAATAGTGTCTGGTGCTTGATAAGGACTCAAATGCTGGCTGAATAAGCAGTTGAAAAACAGGTTGTATATCTATATATATCTTGTGGTTACAAGTTACCTCTTTATCATTCTTGCATCATGTCTCTCACTATTTTACTAAACAAGCCATATTTGTCAAGCTCTACTTCAATCACTTTTTGTAACAAAAAATGGTATTAAAAATATTCCCAAACAAGTAATACATGCATATAAAATATTTTATGTTTTACCCCCACATATTTCATTCAGATATAAAACATTTATATCTTTATATTTTTCATATAAAATTTGCATTCTATTTTTAAAAGATATATGATTTACTCT
>NW_007061764.1:0-627 GCF_000164805.1 Carlito syrichta | reverse complement strand
TTCCAATTCATTCTATTCCATTGCATCCCCAGTACTCTCCATTCCTTTTTCTTTCCATTCCATTGCGTTACTCTCCTTTCCATTCCATACCATTCCAATCCTTTACTGTCAATTCTATTCCATTCCATTGCTTTCCTTTCCATGCCATTTCATTCCATTCCATTACTCTCCATTACATTCCATTCTATTTCATTGTATTCCATTCCAATCCGTTACTTTCCATTCCATTCTATTCCATTCTTTTACTCTCCATTCCTTTCCATTCCATTCCATTGCATTACTCTCCTTTCCATTCCATTCCATTCCGTTACTGGCAATTCTACTCCATTCCATTCCTTTCCTTTCCATGCCATTTCATTCCAATCCATTACTCTCTATTTTATTCCATTCTATTTTGTTGTATTCCATTCCAATCCGTTACTTTCCATTCCATTCCATTCCATTCATTTACTCTCCCTTTCCTTCCATTCTGCTACTCTCCATTCCATTCCATTTCATTCCATTCCATTCCGTGACTCTCCATTCCATTCCATTCCATTCTTTACCGTTCCACTCCTTTCCATTCCATTCCATTCTGTTCCATTCCCTTACTCTCCATTCCCTTGCATGCCTTTTCATTCAATTCTG
>NW_007061763.1:0-1626 GCF_000164805.1 Carlito syrichta | reverse complement strand
ACCATCTCAGGTCTCTTCGTTGGTTCGGTCAATTTCATGGAATAGTCCTTGCCAAAAAGTCAAAAGTTGCTGGCAGAGGACTCAGGCATCTATCAAAACCAGCCAGCTCAGGCTGAGGCTCTCTCTCAGAACACAAATACTCCCTGGCAAGTCAAGAAAGAAAGAGATGCATCTGAAATCAGAACACCATGGGGAGGAAGGACAGAGGAGGCCATAGACAGGCAGGTGAAAAAAGCAAGAGAAGAAATATTCTAGAATGGAAGACAAAGCCCTCCAAGAGCCCCAAGAGGTGTGCCCATTGAGTGTGGGTGTGGTTGTACACATTCCAATTTTAGCAAGGAGTAACAACAGATTTGCTCATCTCCCCCACCTGAAAATCCTCCTGTGTCTCCCCAGAAGGCAAGAATGACTCAAACCAGACAATCACACCTCAACAAAACAGACAAAGGTGAAATGCAAGCCAGGCTTGGGAAAGCTCCCAGCGCACATCTGAGCAGGCACACTGCTGGGACAGCTGCCAGGGATGATTGGGGAATGGCTGCTACCCCACAACAGGACCTCTTTAACCAGGGGCAGGGCCTGCCACCTTATGACCTGATTTCACTTTTCAGTGGCACAGAACACACCCTGTCACACTGCAAATCTGAGAAGCCATGGAGGCCCCATGAGGCCAAGGAAGAGGCCAATCCCTTTGATGGAAGACTGGGCCACGGCCACTGGAGTCAACACTGGGCTGCAGGTTGGTGAGGACAGCTGGGCAGGGTGAGAATCCCAGTGACAGGACCTGAACAGGAACTTACCTCAGGCTTAATTGAGGAATGTTTTGGTAAAGCTACAGTGGACACCTGTCACCTTGTGTGTTCAAAATCCATTTCCCAAACTTTGGGGCCCTCCAAGAGCCTCCCAAAGGCGCGGGATTACAGGCTGAGCCACCGAGCCCGGCTTCTTTTCTTATAGTACTTTGGGGCAGCATCTCAAGCTAGTCGAGGAGAACCTCCCTTCTCCATTTGTATTCTCTGGGGTGCTGGTTCTAGGCTGATCAACACCAAGTCCTTGACCCCACCACACCCCAATGGCTCCTAGGCTCAAGTGCCAGCTCCACCGTAGATCAGGTATGTAATTCATCCTTGATAGCCATAAAGCCTCAGTTATCTCATCAGACAGAGTCCTCAGCATATGGGTTGGAAAGCAAGAATCCAGTGAACACCCTAGACAGGCCCTCTGTACATGGCACAGTTCATTCTAGGCAAATCTGGGCTCTTCTTTTCCAATACAGAATTCCTCCAGTAGCGTACTCAGGGAAGGTAACCATGCTGTGCTGGGGGCTTACAGAAGTTAAAGAACTGACATAAAAGCTCACAGCCACTAAGATGGGAACCTGTGACTTACTCAAGACCTGTGAACTAAGATCCTTGTAGTCTGAAGAAATGTCATACCACTTCACCCCATTAAGAAAACCCTCTCAGCCGGGCTCGGTGGCTCAGCCTGTAATTCCACACTTTGGGAGGCCGAGGTGAGTGAATTGCCTGAGCCTGCGGGTTCAAGACCTGCCTGTGTAACTTGGTGAGACCTCATCTACACAATAAATCAAAAAATTAGCTGGGCATGGTAGTGTGTGCCTGTAGT
>NW_007061762.1:0-806 GCF_000164805.1 Carlito syrichta | reverse complement strand
TGTATTCTACAGTAACTGTCTAAAATATACAGGCAAAAGAAAGTGAGAGCTGTCATTGCTAGGCAAACCTACAATGCTAGAATGCTAAATGTTAAGTTCTTCTGTTATTCAAAATGTAGATACTAATTTTATTTACCATTATTTCCTTTACCATCTGTGCTTGGAATAAGACATTAACTAAACAGACTCCATGTTTTGGCACAATTCTTAAATCAGAATGTTAAATGTAGTGTAATGGTTTGCCTTGCTGAATAAGCATAGACGGCCTCTGTTAGGCTTGTTGTGAATGTGCATCTTCCGTGGGAGGGAGGTTTTCAAAATGTGCAGCACTCTTTATGGGCTATCTATGTTATTCTAAACTAGTGCATGCTGCAACACATGAGTATGAGTCTCACAGTCTTCTTCTCATTTGTACTTATGCTCTGAGGTGTGCATTTGTTGTGAGTGTGCATCAGCTTGGGAAATGCCGTGTCAAAGGTTTACTGCAATGTGATGTATTTTCCAGTAGTTTGATTCTGGTTTGGTGTACGGTGTAATAAATGATTATCAAGGTACGGCTTGAATGAGCATAGCAGAGCATGTTATGTCGATACTTCACATGTAGGAATGAGCATGTCAATGGTGTCACATTGAGTCAAACGAGTGGTACACACTCATTTGTAGAAAAGCAGTGCTTGCTTTCTGTTTGAATCATAAAAAGTTTTACCCGTCGGCGTTTCTGTAGGTTAAGAAATGCAGTCACTCTCGCGTTGGCCTTGCTGAATAAGCGTAGACGGCCTCTGTGAGGCTAGTTGTGAATGTGCATC
>NW_007061761.1:0-460 GCF_000164805.1 Carlito syrichta | reverse complement strand
TAACCCTGATTTGTACCCCACATCTTTATAATAAATTAAAAATTAAAAAAAAAAGTTCACTTTCTGTGTTGCATATTCTATGGGTTTTGACAAATGCACAAGGATGTGTGCTCTCCATTGTAATGTCATCAAAGTAGTTTCATTGTCCCTGCAAATCCTGTTGCTCTGCCTATTTACCCCTTCCTTCCCACCCATAGCAATCACTGATCTTTTTACTGTCTTCATAGTTTTACATTTTAACCATTCTGGTAGGTGTATAGTGGTATTTCCTTGTTGTTTTAATATCTTTTAAACAACAGTTGTATATCTTTGATTAAGGTGTCAAGGTCTTCAGTCTATTTTAAAATCAGATGTTTGTTTTCTTATTATTGAGTGTTTTTTGTTTTTTTTTTTGAGTTGGAGTCTCACTCTGTCACTCAGGCTGGAGAGCAGTGGCATGCTCCCGGCCACCACAGCCTCG
>NW_007061760.1:0-841 GCF_000164805.1 Carlito syrichta | reverse complement strand
CAGCGAGACTTCATTTCTACAATAATTCAAAAAATCAGCCGGGTGTGGTAGCCCAGCCCTGTAATTCCGGTTACTTGGAAGGCTGAGGTGGGAGGATTGCCGGAGCCCACCAGGTGGAGGTTGCGGGGCCCGGGAGCGGCCCCTCCATTCCAGTTTGGGGGCCAGAGTGGGATTCCAACTCACAAAAAAAAAAAAAAAAAAAAAAAAAAAAAAAAAAAAAGAAAACGTTCTACCTGGCTAGGGGCAGGGGACAGAACTATCATGGTAATTTAGTTTCTAATCTTAGCCCTAGGGGAAACAGCTTTCGGGAACAAGGACTACCCAGTCTACCAGGAAATAGAAGTAAAAAAATATCTAGAAAGAAGCTAAACTTAGAAAGACAGAAACAATTCCGCCATGCACCTTCCATCAAGTGTACTGAAATTCACTTATAAGTTTTACTGCCATGTATGCACACTGGTCACCAATCACACGCCAATATCATAGGTATAACTGATATCCTATGTCAAAGGCGATCTTCCAGATGGGCCTTTACAGGCCTCAGCCATGTAGCTATAGATGTTGGCTCCCAACACTCCACACTGCTTTCCACAGAGGTTACACTAGTTTATACTCCCACCAACAGTGTAGAAATGTTCCCTTTTCGACACACTCTCTCCAGCAGCTGTTATTTTTTGAGTTGTTGATAATTGCCATTCTGACTGGAGTTAGGTGGTATCTCAGTGTGGTTTTGATTTGCATCTCCCTGATGATTAGTGAGGTTGAGCATTTCTTCATGTGTTTGTTGGCTGCTCGGATGTCTTCTTTTGTGAAGTGTCTGTTCATATCTTTTGCCCATTTA
>NW_007061759.1:0-597 GCF_000164805.1 Carlito syrichta | reverse complement strand
TAGTTGTGGCAAGCATAGAGCCATTAAAACCCCAGTCACTAATATATAGTTTTCACAGGGTACAGGATAGTCCACCTTAGAGTTATAAGCACAGTCTCTCCATTTCAGGAAGCCAGCATCTCGCCGTATGAGTGACCAGTCCTTTTCCGTAATCATTGAAGGGGCAAGCAGATACGCTGAGGAAGCTCTAGTCGCACGGCCAGGGGCGGTTCCTCCAGGCATTAACATCTCCAGTCGCCAACCGTCCTTGATACTGTCCTGATAAGGGCTTTCTGTACTTCAGAGACTTAAAGGTAGACATTAAGCAAGAAGTCTGATAATTATTAAAAGCAGAAAAACAAATAGGGAGGGAGTTGGAATGTCCTTTATAAGAAAAATTACGATTAGTAACATGTTTGACTTGAGCATGAAATAAAGCAGGCTCTCCACTTTTCCTGTAAGAAGCCTTCATTTTATCAGAGGTTTTATACTTTCTTCTGGATCTCAGTGTCTAGTCATAGCTGAATAGCCTGAAGAGTCCAAATTTAAATGATTAATAACAAATAAAGTGTGATTCAAGATGTGGTGAGGAGAACTATACTTGAACTCACCCTCTCA
>NW_007061758.1:0-782 GCF_000164805.1 Carlito syrichta | reverse complement strand
AAGAAGAAGAGATATGTGAACGTGACTTCATTTGTATTTTTCTTTTTCATCATTTACTCAAATATATTATAAACAATGAGAATATGCTATTTATGTCTTTTATGTGTCCCAATAACAAATGAAAGATAGAGATATGATTCAGTACACTTTAAACTAATAGAAAAGCTCATTCTAAAAAAATACAGAAGCAATTCACACATTTATATCTAATCAAGTAAGTTATAACAACCTAGATAATAACATTAGAAGTTTGCTAAATGCTCCGCTAAATTCATATTTTGTTTTATAAACAACAATCATCAAACAATGTACCTCCTTGGTGAAAAATTGTATCACGTCATTCATGCATGTCCAGTTTTAAGTAGTTTTTGCCTGGGACAACTGATACACAACACATTTTTTCTGCAGACACCTTATTAATTCACCATGTCTGTTAACTCCCTAAAATAGTCACAACTCTGCTTTGGAGGATATTTATAGATTCATCCTAAAAATATTTACTACTAGGCCCTATATTAGTTTCCAGAGCAGACCTGGTCCTGTTCTCCTGAGCTTATACAGATAGCTAGGTGGTAACATTAAAATACGATGGGTGTTATGGTAAAGAAATTACAGGGCACTATGAGAACATATGTCAAGGGAACAAGCATAACCTTGTCTCAAGTTCATGGAAGCTTTCCATAGACAATGTATTTTAAGTTGTGACAAAAATGAGTATGAAGAAACAAAACACAAGAGATCATGGAGAGTGTTGCAAGCCAAGGAAACAACATGCAGAGAAG
>NW_007061757.1:0-428 GCF_000164805.1 Carlito syrichta | reverse complement strand
CAACACTGACATTCAAAGTGGAGTGTGAGTGTACACACACACACACAAACACACACACACACACACACACACACACACACACACACACACACATTTTAACATCTTACTCAAAATCTACAGCAAGATTTTCTCCCTATTGACAAGCAATCTTACCAAGTTTGGCAGACTATTCTAGCTACTGATATGATAAAAGGATGGCCCTTTTCACATTTTCTGTCTGAATATAAAAGTAAGGAAAAGCAGAAGAAATGTGCAAGCTGGCCTTTACCCACTCCTTCTGAAATCAAAAGGACCTCATATAGGTAACAAATACATATAAACACAACTGATGTTTCACTAATCAAGAACATACTCATGAACAGTTATGTATACCTACTTTAGAATCATTAACATGATTTTGAGCTGGATTCGGTGGCTCAGCCTGTAAT
>NW_007061756.1:0-750 GCF_000164805.1 Carlito syrichta | reverse complement strand
AAGTTTCCTCCTGTAAAGTTCCTTTGATGGGAAAAGATACACAAGAAGTGATAAATCCAAAAGAATAAAAGGTAGACCAGATGTATCTAATTTCACCACATATATTGAACTAGTATCTATTGGAATTTTTCAATTTGATTCGGGTTATTTTTCCCCTGGTAATTGCGCAGAAGTGTACGTGTTAAAATGTGTCAGTTGATATAAAATAGTAAATGAAATAGCAAGTAATCATTTGTAAATATCATTTTCAGAAATCTGTGATGTGTAAAAGTAGTTTATGATAATTCACTTATTTTGTAAAGAAAGAAGAAATCGATCCATTTGGGTAATAACGGCCTTTTCTTCATGTTTTCTTTGAGATTACACAAATGGAAATGAATTCAAATTCTTCCAAACATGGATGACAAAATAGTTTTACTTTGATAACTGATAGTATTAACTTGCAATCAATCGAAAATCGATATTTTAGAGAATTTCTGTGATATTGATACTGTGATTTTATATATTACAATGCTCCTGCTGATTATGCTACAGTTGTTTAGGGCTTTTAACCTTTTCTCCATAAAATGTTAAGCCAGGTGTCTGATTTTAAAATAAAGGCTAATGATGGATAGAAAATATGCAAGTCAGTCAGTGGTTTTTGCACTATGTGAACTAAGAAGAGGAAGAATCTTCTAATTCATACAGAATATATATTATATAATGTATATCTCTCTTGTTGGAGTGAGTGTGTGTTTGTGTGTGTGTGTG
>NW_007061755.1:0-769 GCF_000164805.1 Carlito syrichta | reverse complement strand
TTGTTTTTTCTTTCAGCACGTTTGAGTCCTGTAGATCAGGATGTTAAGCCTTTGTCGGACCTGGAGTTGGCAAATACTTTTCCCCAGTCTGTAGACTGTCTCCATGCTCTCTGGATGGTTTCTTTGGCTTTGCAGAAGCTTGTCAGTTTAATAAGGTCCCACTTATCTATTTTCTCTCTTATGAGCTGTGGATTTGGGGTTTTGTTCAGGAATTGGATGCCAGTTCCGATTTCCATGAGGGTTTTTCCTTCATTTTCTAAGGTTCTTATGATTTGAGGATTTACATTTAGGTCTCTGATCCATTTGGAATTAACCTTTGTGCATGGGGATAGATAGGGTTCCTGTTTCAGTCTTCTGCATGTGGTCAGCCAGTTTTCCCAGCACGATTTACTGAATAGGTTCTCCTCTCCCCAGTGGTAGGTGGTGGAGGCTTTGTCAAAGATGAGTTGGTTGAGAAATTGAAGTTTTGCTTCTGGGATCTCAATTATATTCCATTGATCTATATGCCTGTGCCTATACCAATATCAAACTGTTTTGATGATTGTAGCCTTATAGTAAAGTTTGAAGTCTGGTAGTGTGATACCACCTGCTTTGTTTTTTTTTTTTTTTTTTTTTTGCTGATTAATGTTCTAGCTATTCTTGGACGTTTGTGTTCCATATGAATTCCTGGATTGCTTTTCCTAGGTCTGAAAAGAATGTTGCTGGTAATTTGATGGGTATTGCATTGAATTTGTAGATTGCCTTAGGTAAGATGGACATCTTCACAATG
>NW_007061754.1:0-307 GCF_000164805.1 Carlito syrichta | reverse complement strand
GAAAGAAAAGAAAGAAGGAAGGAAGGAAGGAAGGAAGGAAGGAAGGAAGGAAGGAAGGAAGGAAGGAAGGAAGGAAGGAAGGAATATATTCTCCTCCAAAACATCTGCCCTCAGTGCTTTACCCCCACCCCCCACATGTGAGGGCCTCCATGCTAGGCACTTTCCTGTCCAACTTCCCCCAAATGGCTGCCTGTGCTTTGATGCGATAGTTCCTGAGGTTACCTGGCCAGCTTCCTGCTGGGTTTCCTCTCTGAGGTGAGCAGTGTTCCCCAGGCCGGCTGACCCTCCGACTCAGCAATGGGGACCT
>NW_007061753.1:0-620 GCF_000164805.1 Carlito syrichta | reverse complement strand
TAATTTTTTGATTTTTTTGTAGAGACAAGGTCTCACCATGTTGTCCAGATTGATCTTGAACCCCGCGGGCTCAGGCAGTCCTCTCACCTTGACCTCTCAAAGTGCTGGGATTATAGGCTTGAGCCACCACACCTGGCCTAATATTTTTTATTATTGTAGAGATGAGGTCTTGCCAATTTGCCCCTGGGCTCAGGCAATCCTCTCACCTCCGCCTCTCAAAGTCCTGGGATTACAGGTGTGAGCCACTGCACCAAGTTGATTTTTTTTAATTATAAAAATAATTGCTGGCCATTGCTTTGCTAAACTCTGGTGTGACCATGTGCTCTTTGAGTTATGGCCACTGTCATGTTTCCTAAGCTTTGGCCGGCACCCTTCCCTACCTTGGGGAAGTGAATCTCTCCTCTCTGTCTAATTTACTTTCCTAACAAACTCTACTTTCCAATCTAAAAAATAAAAATAAAAATAAATTGCTGGCCGGGCTCAGTGGCTCAGCCTCTATTCCCAGCACATTGGGACGCTAAGGTGAGTGGATTGCCTAAGCCTGCGGGTTCGAGACCCACCCGGGGAACTTGGCGAGACCTCATCTCTACAATAAATCAAAAATTAACTGGGCATGGAAA
>NW_007061752.1:0-796 GCF_000164805.1 Carlito syrichta | reverse complement strand
GTTCAAGGTCCATTATTATGAGTGAGAACATGTGATACTCAGATCTTTGTTTCTGTGAGAGGTCACTCAGTATTGTAGACTCGAGTTCCATCCAGGCTGCTGCAGAATTCATGATTTTGTCTTTTTTATGGCGTGTAGTATTCCATCATGTATATGTACCACATTTTTGAAACCCAGTCCTCTTTTGATGGATAGCATGGTTGCTTCCAGGTTCTTGCTATTGTGAACAGTACTGCGATAAACATACGTGTGCAGGTATCTTTTTTATAGAGTGATTTGGGTTCTTTAGGTTATATTCCCAGTAGGGGGATTGCGGGGTCATATGGGAGGTCAATATTTAGAGCTTTTAGGAATCGCCTTACTGTTTTCCACAGAGGTTGTACTAGTTTGCACTCCCACCAACAGTGTAGAAGTGCTCCCTTTTCACCACACCCTCTCTAGCAACTGTTATTTTTTGAGTTATTGATAATTGCCATTCTGACTGGAGTTAGGTGGTATCTCGGTGTGGTTTTGATTTGCATCTCCCTGATGATTAGTGCGGTTGAACATTTTTTCATGTGTCTGTTGGCTGCTTGGATGTCTTCCTTTGAGAAATGTCTGTTCATATCTTTTGCCCATTTTATAATGGGGTTGTTTGTTTTTTTCTTTTCAGCACGTTTGAGTTCCTTGTTGATCCAAGATGTTAAGCCTTTGTCAGATCTGGAGTTGGCAAATACTTTTTCCCAGTCTGTAGGCTGTCTCCCTACTCTCTTGATGGTTTCTTTGGCTTTGCAGAAGCTTGTCAGTTTAATGAGGG
>NW_007061751.1:0-1152 GCF_000164805.1 Carlito syrichta | reverse complement strand
TTCACCACACATATGAGCTATGGTAGTTTTTAAATTTGGTTTGGGTTATTTTCCCTGGTAATTGCGCAAAAGTGTATGTGTTAAAATTTGTCAGTTGATATAAAATAACAAATGAAATAGCAAGTAATCATGCTGTAAATATCATTTTCAGAAGTCTGTGATATGTAAAAGTGGTTTTGATAAATCCCTTATTTTGTGAAGAAAGAAAAAAATTGATCCATTTGGGTAGTAACGGCCTTTTTTTCATGTTTTCTTTGAGATTACATGAATGCAAATGGACTTGAACTTTTCCAAACATGGATGACAAAATAGTTTTACTTTTATAACTGATAGTATTACTTTACAATCAATTAAAAAAGAGACATTTTAGAGAATTTCTGTGATAATGATACTGTGATTCTATATTTTACAATGCTCTTACTGATTTGTTGTTATGGGCTTCTAACCTTTTCTCCATAAACTGTTAAGCCAGGTGTCTGATTTTAAAATAAAGGCTAACGATGGATAGAAAAATATGCAAGTCAATATGTGCTTTTTTGCGCTATGTGAACTAAAGAGAGGAAGAATCTTCTAATTCATACAGAATATATATTATATAATGCATATCTCTCGTGTTGGAGTGTGTGTGTGTGTGTGTGTGATTTTCTTGAAAGAAAAGGCATCAGGGAGAAGAAATGTCAAATAGATATTTTGAATTGTGACCAAAAGCTTATGTATAACTAGTTTTTCTTTTCTTTAAAGAAAACAATGTATATGTAGAAGGACGATTCTTTCTAGAGTAACTAAGAATTTCCAATTGACAAAAGAATTTCTGTTTTCTTTCTTAGTGAGAAAAGAATATGATTTCCAAATCTGTAAGCTCTTGGTGGCAACTCCAGGGATTTGTTTTAGATATAGATTCAACTATCAATCGGTCTCTTTTTCCTCAAAGAGGCATGCAATGCCTGTGCTTCTTGGGTTTGCTTAGCGTAAGTAGAAAGGAATGGTGGTATCATTTACCTGTGTATTCAGGAATGCAATGATTATTAACAGGTTGCCATTTTCAAACAGTATTTACACATCTTTTTTCCCCTTGTTTATTCTTTCTGCCCAGCGCGTCAGTTGCAGAAATTTCAGTCTTTCGCCTCCTCCTCTCCCCCTCAGTCTTCTGCG
>NW_007061750.1:0-625 GCF_000164805.1 Carlito syrichta | reverse complement strand
GGAGTCTCACTCTGTCATCCAGACTGGAGGGCAGTGGTTGCTTCCGGCCACTGCAGCCTCGACCTGCTGGGCTCCGGCGATCCTTCCACATCAGTCTTCCAAGTAGCTGGAACTACAGGCACACGCTACCACGCCCGGGTACTTTTTTGATTTTCTGTAGAGATGAGTTCTTGCCAAGTTTCTCAGGCGGGCCTCAAACCCGCGCGCTCTGGCAATCCACTCACCTCGGCCGTCCAAAGCACGGGGATCACAGGCTGAGCCACCGAGTTCGGCAAGAAATATTTTTTAAAGATCATGTATGAATTTAGACTGTATCTCAAAAGTATTGATCTCTTAGATAAGATCAAATGTATATACTACAGTATTCTTTATCTTGAGGGCATGTGACTATACATGTATATGCATGTAGCACACGTGTGCATGTGTATTTGTTTTTGGAGGTGTTTTCTAAATAGGAAGAGGCAATGAACAACCATGTTGTTCTTTCAGACTTGATCCCCAAAACTTTTTCTTTCTTCCTTTTGTGGTGGAATCTAGGAAAGAAAATATTGTCATTAATAGAAGCTGTAATAATGACACATGAGTATAAGAACTTTCTACTTGAAAAATAATCTATGGGATTTTG
>NW_007061749.1:0-774 GCF_000164805.1 Carlito syrichta | reverse complement strand
AAACAAATGTATGCTCTTCTTTTTTATCCTTTTTTCCTTTTTTTCTTTGAGTCAGAGTCTCACTCTGATGCCCAGGCTGGGGACGGTGGCTCGCTCCCGGCCATCACAACCTTGGCATGCTGGGCTCCAGCGAGCCTTTCTCTGACCTCCAAGAAGCAGAAACTACAGTTGAGTTCCACCATGCCCAGCTCATTTGGGATGACTGGTAGAGATGTGGTCTCAGCGAGGTGCCCGGGAGTATCTCCACCAGCGGGCTTGAGCTGGTCGGTGGTACCAGCCTCTTAAAGGGCTGGGATTACTAGGCTAATGCCCTGAGCCAGGCTTCGACCTTTTGTAAAAAAATAATAGAAGCCTGGCACAGCAGCCGATGCCTGGAATCCCAGCGCTCTGAGAGGTCAAGTGGGGAGGATGTCTGGAGCCCAGGAGCCAAGGCCATCATTGTGCAATTCATAGAGACCCCATCTCTGTACCCATCCAAACAGTGGGTTTGGGGTCAAGGTGCCCATTTTCCGGCCATTCCACAGGCTGAGATAGGAGGATCACCAGAGACCAAGTTTTCGAGGCTGGAGATGAACAACGGTCATGTCTCTGGACCCAAACCTAGGTCACAGAGACAGAGCCTATCTTCAAAAACATCAGAATCGAACACATATTCTGAACTGCATGAGGGGTGTTCACAGGGCGACTGGCTTTAGAGCCATGAAAATGAGATTCAGGGGGAAGAATTGTCCCAGAGTGGGGGATGTGTCCCTGGCCTTTCTTGGCGGAAGGTCC
>NW_007061748.1:0-490 GCF_000164805.1 Carlito syrichta | reverse complement strand
GCCCGGAATTACAGGCGCACGCTACCACGCCCGGCTGATTTTTTGATTTATTGTAGAGATGAGGTCTTGCCAAGTTGCCCAGGAGGGTCTCGAACCCGCGGGCTCAGGCAATCCACTCACCTCAGCCTCCCGAGGCACGGGATTACAGGCTGAGTCACCGAGCCCAGCTATGTAGAGGTTTCTACATTTATATCAAGGGTATTGGATCTCATTTTCCCTCTACCCAGTTTTTGAGCTGTCCATCTGCATGTGCAAATCCTGGCCATGGTTTCTGGAGGATTCCATGGCTGGCAGAGCCCTCTTCCAGCCACTTCCCTGGATGGCCCCTGGCTGGCCTCCGGTGAGTCATCTCTTAGATGCTCAGTTTTCTCATGAAACAAAAAGACAGACAGTAGCAATATCTCCTTTCCCGGAAGTATTGTGGAGATCAGTATTTCAAAGTGTTTTGCCTTCACATGTGGCGCCAGGGAAAACAACACCCTAATGCCTG
>NW_007061747.1:0-650 GCF_000164805.1 Carlito syrichta | reverse complement strand
TCTTTTTCCTTTTCTCTGTGTTAGTACTTTCTAAAGTGTTCATGTAGAGGTGGTTTGATGGCAGCATAAGTTCTTAGGGATTGGATATCTGGGAAAGATTTTAATTCTCCCTCGCTGATGAAGCTTAGCTTGACCAGGTAGGTTATTCTTGGTTGAAATTGTTTATCTTTTAGGACTTTGAAGATAGGGCTCCAAGCTCTCCTAGCCTGCAGGGTTTCTGTAGATAAATCTGCTGCTATTCTAATTGGTCTTCCATGGTAGGTGATCTGGCCTTTTCCTCTTGCTGCCTTTAGGATTTTTTCTTTTATGCCTAGTTGTTTAGGCGAATTATTATGTGTCTAGGAGTTGGTCTTCTCATTTGTTGTCTTGCAGGGGTTCTCTGAATCTCTTGTGTTGGAATTTTTGCATCACTGATTAGATAAGGGAAGTTTTCTTGAATGATCTCATGGAAAGTTTGTTCCAGTGTGGTGTCTGTCTCTCTTTCTGCCTGAGGTAGGCCAATTACTCTTAGATTTGGTCTCTTGAAGTAATCGCTCATCTCTTGAAGGTTTTGTTCTGTCTTTTTGAGCTTATTTTCTGTGTTTTTAAGAGTTTCGGTTAGTTCTATATTTTGATCCTCAAGCTCTGAGATTCTTTCTTCTGCTCGGGTA
>NW_007061745.1:0-585 GCF_000164805.1 Carlito syrichta | reverse complement strand
GCATCTCCCAACTCTGAAAATCTTTTTTGTTGTCGTTATTATGATGGTTGTTCAAGGTCCACTTATGAGTGAGTACATGTGATACTCAGTTTCTGCTTCCCTGAAAGGTCACCCAGTAGTATAGACTCTAACTCCATCCAGGTTTCCGTGAACTTCGTGAGTTTGTTCTCGTTGTGACTGCATAATATGGCATTGTTCCTACGTACCACATATTTTGAATCCAGTCCTCTTTAGATGGGCAGGATGGTTGGCTCCATGTTCTTGCTACTGCGAAGAATGTGGCGATAAACATACATGTGCAAATATCTCTTGGAGAGAGGGATTTCGTTCTTCCTGGTATGTTCCCAGTAGGAGGATGGCAGGGTCATTTTTAGATCGTTTAGGAATCACCAAATGCTTATCCACAGAGCTGGTCCGAGTTTACACTCCCACGAGCAGTGTAGAAGTGTTCCCTTTGTGTCATTTCCACGCCAGCATCTGTTGTTTTGGGAATGATTGATGATAGCCATCCTGACTGAAAATTGGTGACTCCTCAAGGTCGTTTTCACTTGCATTTTCGGATGACAAATGAGGCTGAGCTTTTTC
>NW_007061744.1:0-440 GCF_000164805.1 Carlito syrichta | reverse complement strand
GAGGCGGAAGGATCGCCGGGGCCCAGCAGGTCGAGGCTGCGGTGGCCGGGAGCGGCCACTGCACTCCAGTCTGGGCGACAGAGTGAGACTCCAACTCAAAAAAAAAAAGAATTGAGGAGAGACAAGAGGAAACTGGGAAGGAGTTGATAACTGAGATAAGAGTGGTAAAGAATACTGTGAATGAAATAATAACAAACTGATAAGCATGGAAAGTAGAATTAGCCAAGCAAAAGAAAGAATCTCAGAGCTTGAGGACCAAAATATAGAACTAACCCAAACTGTCAAAAACATAGAAAAGAAGCTTAAAAAGACAATACAAAGCCTTCAAGAGATGAGCAATTACTTCAAGAGACCGAACCAAAAAGTAATTGGACTTTCTGAGGCAGAAAGAGAGACAGAGGCCACCCTGGAACAAACATTCCATGGAATTATCAAGAAAG
>NW_007061743.1:0-1465 GCF_000164805.1 Carlito syrichta | reverse complement strand
TAAAGTGGGTTTTTTATAGACAGCATATATCGGTCTACTATTTTCATCTATATGATAATTTTTGTTTTGATAGATAGGTTTAGATCATTTATATTAATGTAATTATTAGTATGTTTGGATTTAAAGCTTTTATTTTATTATTTGATTTCTCTTTTTCCTCCATATTATTAGTTGCTCTGTTCTTCCTTCTTTTGGATTATTTGACTATTTTTTGCATTCTATTTTAATTTACTTATTGAGTTTTTTTTTAAACAATATCTCCTTGTATACTTTTTTTTGAGTGGCAAATCTAATGACTACAATATACCTAGTTAACTTCACAGTCTCCTTAGTAAATTTTGTTGGAACAGAGCCATCCAGCCACAATGTGGGGATGCAGGGAGCTCAATTAGGGTCAGGAATGCCAGATTTAGCAAATAAAAATATAGAAGGAGCCTTGAAACATTTCTAGGATCTCATGGAATTTTAGAACATTAAAAAATAAATGTCCAGTTAGATTTGAATTTTAAATAAACCACAAATAATTGTTTAGTGTAAGTATGTCCCATGCAATATTTGGGGCATACTTATACTTTTAAAAATCTTTGTTTATCTGAAATTCAAATTCAACTGGACATCTTGTATTTTACCTGGTGACCTTAGCTAGGAGGCATTTGTTATTTTATCTTATTTTATTTTACAGAGATGGAGGCCTCACTGTGTTGCTCAGGCTAGTCTTGAACTCCTGGCCTCAAGCAATCCTCCCCATCATGGCCTCCCAGAGTGCTGGGATTACAGGTGTGAGCCATTACACCTGGCCCTGATGGTATTTTGAATAAAGATGGCTGGACAAGGCTTGGTGTTGATAAGATAGGAACAAGTGGACAGATCCACAAAATATTTAGGAGGTAAAATCTAGGCTAGATGCTGTGGCTCAAGCTTGTAATCCCAGTACTTTGGGAGGCAGAGGTGAGGGGAATGTCTGAGCCCACGGGTTCAAGAATAGCCTGTGCAATTTGGTGAGACTCATCTCTACAATAAATCACAAAATTAGCTAGGCATGGTAATGCGCTCCTGTAGTTCTGGCTACTTGGAAGGCTGAAGTGGAAGGATTGTCTCCTGAGCCCAGCAGGTTGACACTGGGTTAGCCATGAGCATGCCACTGCACTCCAGCTTGGGCGACAGAGTGAGATTCCAACTTAAGAAAAAAAAATCTAGAGGATTTGGTTTAGTTGGACATTGGGGTAAGAAAGTGGAGCCAAAGATGCTCCCACAGTGGTGAGTAACCTGTGCCCTCATTCGATGGAGGCTGGTCCACCTGAGGAGATGCGGGTAGGTTGAGGCTATAGGGTGTTGGATGTACTGATTCTGTGAAGCCTTTGAGACACCTGGCGGAGGCAAAAAGCAGGTGGCTGGATATCTGGGTGTTTGCTTGGGGGAGTGTTCTGGGTTGGACACACATAGATGCTCGTCCCTTCCTGGAGCT
>NW_007061742.1:0-794 GCF_000164805.1 Carlito syrichta | reverse complement strand
TACACATACCGCTGCAGGGAAAAAAGACACAAATCGGGAGAATTCATTTGAAGCACTAGTATACAGTTGCTAGCTATACTCAATGAAACATATCGAATGAGTCAAGTGGGATATATTTCAAAAATAAGTTAATTAAAAATCAGCAATAGGATATTTTATCTAAGCACATTTCAATAAAATAAGGGTATGTGTTTTTATTTGGGTGTGGAAAAAAGTGATTAAGGCTATAGAAACAAGAATTTCTTTCTAATGACTGGCCATGGATTCAGGGATCTGGGATAAACGTTTTCTTCTTCATTTGTAATTTGAAAGATGTAGGGTACAATTCAGGGTGAAATATATTCATATTCATTTTACAGGAACCCTTGTTGGTCAGGCCTGTCCCCGAACTTACCCGCTCTTCCGGCGGAATGCGACTACTGCAAATCCTGCCCCTCCCCCTCCCCTCCGATTTGCCAACTCTGAAAATCTTTCTTTTTTATTAAGATGGTCGTTCAAGGTCCACTTATGAGTGAGTACATGTGATACTCAGTTTTTGCTTCTGTGAAAGGTCACCCAGTAGGATAGACACTAACTCCATCCATGTTTCCGTGAACATCGTGATTTTGTTCTCGTTTTGACTGCATAATATTGCATCGTTCCTAGGTACCACATATTTTTAATCCCGTCCTCTTTAGATGGGCAATAAGGTTGGTTCCATGTTCTTGCTACTGCGAACAATCTGGCGATAAACATACATGTGCAAATATCTCCTTTATAGAGGGATTTCATTCTTCCTGATATATTCACAGTGG
>NW_007061741.1:0-688 GCF_000164805.1 Carlito syrichta | reverse complement strand
GGAGGAGAAAACTAGTGCCCATACAGTGAGGCAGTAAGGAAAATAAATATCAATAGATTACCTTCTAGTCAGATAGTTTAAGTACCTTTATACACAGTGTTTCATTCTCACACCAAACCCTGGGTGTTCCACTTCCATTATTGTAATCAAGTATCAGAGATGAAGTATCTGTGATGGTGGAAGAAAACTTAGCTTGTCTAAAATGACACAAGTAAGTAAATTCTACCTGACCCATCACACTTATTTTGAGTTAAAGAGATGAGACACTGACCTAGGCCAGTTTGTATCAAAACACAAGAGCTTTAAAGAACTATAGATTGACCTTCCATGTGACCCAGCATCCTCCATTTGGGAATATACCCGGAGGTACTCAAGTCATTCTACCAAAAAGATACCTGCACACACATGTTTGTCACAGCTCCATTCACAATAGCAAGACCATAGAACCAACCACGCTGCCCATCAAAGTTGGGGGGCTGGATTTTTAAAAATGTGGTACATATATACAATGGAATATTATGCAGCCATAATGAAGGACAAATATATGGACTTCGCAGCAACTTGGATGGATTTAGAGTCTATCATACTCAGTGAACAGAGTACCATATACTCTCACTCATAAGCTGACCTTCAACAATTATCATAATACTATAAGAAAAGGATTGACAGTTGAGGGAAACTGCTAGAG
>NW_007061740.1:0-592 GCF_000164805.1 Carlito syrichta | reverse complement strand
AAGATCTTCAGAACTTCCCAGAGATGTTCTGCTGAGCTTGTAAAGTCTGCTAACATTGGTGACTCTACTCAGTAGGACATTTTTATGAGGCTGCTGTCTCTCAATCCAGTTGAGTAGATTTTAACGCATGGACATGTGACTTCTAGTGCACACACTCATTTAAAGCCTGGAAAGCATACACTCAGGAGGTGTTTTGTGGGTGTATGTTTGTCAATAGATTTTCTAAAGGGATTTCTAGTAGGCAAGTGTTTATCTTTAATAATGTAGGTGGTTGAAAACATGAAAACATGGACAATAGTGCACTGGTCTAAATTTCAAACATTCTTGGAAGACTCAAACACAGATATGCCATTTAGCATTCCCCTTTCTCACAATCCCACACACAATTTCCTTTGAGGGATTTAGCGGTAAATCATCTTTGTGTTTGTGCAGATCTGAGAACTGTATCATCAATACTAAGCCAGTATCTCACATCATCTCTGGTCATTACTGTCAGTAGTTATTGGGAAGAGTGTATGAAGTAAATTTATAAATAAGTTTTAAAGATGCACTCATGCAGATTTGATTCTTTGGAAGATGTTGCTACAACCAT
>NW_007061739.1:0-797 GCF_000164805.1 Carlito syrichta | reverse complement strand
CATATAAATATTCTCGAAAGTGTTTTGAGATTTCCAGATCTAATTTTTATGGCATACATAAAAATGAACAAGGGCAATATTATTCATAGAAACTATTCACCAAATAATTAAAACAGTATGAAAACATAATAATTAGATAAATTAATTCTTTGCAATTGAGGCTAGCAGTGTGAAATTGTTGCAGTGGCAATATTTAAAAAAATTTCAACTATGTTTTCCTTTCCTCAAAAAACAGTATTTTGCAACATAGTTTCACTGACATGTTATTGAAACTTTGGGGAAATCTTTAAAGAAGGTAAAGACAAATTTTTCAAAGCTGGGTATTAGGAGAATAGACCTGTCAAAGTGATTAATCCTTTTATTTATTTATTTAAATTAATTAGTTTATTTATTATAAAGATGTGGGGTACAACTCAGGGCTAGGTATACAAACATTGATCATGCAGGTACCCTTTTTAATGAGGCATGTCCCTCCCTCCCCCACCTGCTAGTCCCACCCACATTCCCCCGACAGTTTTCTGCTACTGTCAATCATCTTCCCACAGCATTATAATTGCTCAAGATCACCTTATGAGTGAGAATATATGGAACTCAGTTCTTGTTTCTGTGGTAAATCACTGAGTATGACCGACTCCAAATCCATCCAATTTGCTATAAGGTCCATATATTTGTCCTTCTTTATGACTGCATAATATTCCATTGTGTATATGTGCCACATTTTTTTATCCAGTCCAGCTTCAATGGGTAACAAGGTTGGTTCCATGCTTTTGCTATTGTGAATAGAGCTGCATACATAC
>NW_007061738.1:0-1144 GCF_000164805.1 Carlito syrichta | reverse complement strand
CCATGTGCATGGAATATCTTTCCATTTGTTGTGTCATCTTGATTCTTGAGCAGTATTTGTAGTTTCCATGGTAAAGGTTTTCACATCTCTGGTTAGGATGATGCCAAGGTATTTCTTTTTTCGGTGGCTATTGTGAATGGGATTATGCTTTTCATTTGGGTTTCTGTTGCTTATTTATTGGTGTAAAGAAATACGATTGTCTTTTGCAAGTTTATTTTATACCCTGAGACTTTGTCAAAGTCCTTTATCAGTGCAAGTAGGGTTTTGACAGATTCTCTTTGATTTTTCAGTTATAGAATCATGTTGTCTGTAAAGAGGAATAACTTGACTTTCTCTTTTCCTATTTGGATATCCCTAATCTCCTTCTCTTGTCTGATTGCTCTGGCTAGGTCTTCCGAATCTATGTTGAACAAGAGGGGTGAGTGGGCATCCTTGTCTTGTTCCAGTTTTCAGGGGAAGTGTTTCCAATTTCTGTGTGTTCACCAGTATGCTGGCTGTGGGTTTATCATAGATAGCTCTTACTATTTTGAGGCATGTTCCATCTATGCCTAGATGTTTGAGGGTTTGTATTTTATCAAAAGCTTTTTCTGCATTTAATGATGTAATCATGTGGCTTTTATTTTTTTATGTCTGTTGATGTATTTAATGACATTTATGGTTTGACAAATGTTGAACCAGCCCTGCATCCCTGGGATGAAGCCTACTTAGTCATGGTGGACTATTTTTTTAGGTATGCTGTTGAATCCAGTTTGCTAGGATCTCGTTGAGAATTTCAGCATCTATGTTCATCAAGAATATTGGCCTGTAGCTCTCTTTCTTTGTTGGATCTTTACCTGGCTTGGGTATCAATGTGATGTTAGCTTTGCAAAATGATTTGGGGAGAGTCCATCTTTCTCAATCACCTGGAATACTTTCAATAGGATTGTTATCAAGTCCTCCTTGTATGTTTTGTAGAATTCTGCTGAAAAGCCATCTGGTCAGGGTTTTTATTTGTAGGTAGTTTTCTTATGATATAGTCAATTTTCTGGATGATTATGCGTCTATTTAGGGTCTCGATTTCTTCTTGTTTCAACCTGGGGAGGTTTTGTGATATCAGAAAGTTCTCCATTTTCTTTAGGTTTTCAAGTTTGTTTCCATACACGTG
>NW_007061737.1:0-1111 GCF_000164805.1 Carlito syrichta | reverse complement strand
GAAGAACTGTAAACAAGGCAGAAGTTTACTTGCTAAATTTATCCTATCAATAATGTGAAAGTTTATTGGTACTTAAAAACATAGATTATCTAAGACCTTTTAAAAATTACAGTATGAATCTTCCAGTTCTGTAGAGAGCAACAGCAGAAAAATGATATAAGCAATACCAACTTGTGTTTTTAAAAAACTGTCCAACTTGTATCACATCTGAAAGAAAAAATCACCTCTGGGCTTGGTGACTCAGCACCTTTGGGTGGCTGAGGTGAGTGGATTGTCTGAGCCCGTGGGTTCAAGACCTGCCTGGTCAACTTGGTGAGACTTCATCTCTACAATAAATCAAAATGAGCCGGGTGTGGTAGCACACACCTGTAGTTCCAGCTACTTGGAAGGCTGAGGTGGAAGGATCGCCAGAGCCCAAGCAGGTCGAGGCTGCAGTAACCATTTGTTTGTGCCTTCTTGGTTTTCTCTGAGTAGTGTTTTGTAGTTTTCATTGTAAAGGTCTTTCACTTCTCTGATTAGGAAGATGTTCAAGTATTTCTTTCTTTCTTTCTTTTTTTTTTGGTAGTGACTGTGAATGGGATTGTGTCTTTTATTTGGTTCTCTGCCTGTTTGTTGTTGGTTTATATGAATACAAGAATCTTTTGCACATTGATTTTGTACCCAGAGACTGCCAAAGACCTTTTTCAGTGCAAGGAGGTTTTTGACAGATTCTCATGGATTTTTGAGGTAGAGGATCATATTGTTAGCAAAGAGAGATAACAACTTTCTCTTTTCCTATTTGGATACCCCTGATTTCTTTCTCTTGACTAATTGCTCTAGCTAGAACTCCCAACACTATGTTGAACAGGATGGGTGAGAGTGCACAGTCTTGCCTTGTTTCAGTTTTCAGGGGAAACACTTCCAATTTCTGTCTGTTTAGCAATATGTTGGTTGTGGGTTTATATCATAGATGGCTCTATTTTAAGGTATGTTCCATCTGTGCCTAGGTGTTCAAGGATTTTTATCATGGGGGGATGCTGAATTTTAGAAAAAGCTTTTTCTGCATCTAATGATATAATCATGTGGTTCTTTTTTTTTTCTTACTTTTGAGTTGGAGTCTCACTCTGTCACG
>NW_007061736.1:0-780 GCF_000164805.1 Carlito syrichta | reverse complement strand
TGATGTGGCAAGCACTTTCTATATTTGGACTCAGTACATTCTCACAACCCTATGGGTCACCTTGATTAATGAGAAAACCATGAATATGCTGAAGAAGAGAAAGGTTAACTGACTTGCTGAAGTGGGTTCTACCACTACAGTAAACAGTAGAGCAGAGAGAGAAGCCCAGAAATTTTCAGTTCCAAAGTCCATGCTCCATATGACACCCTGTTGTAAAGGTTTTGACTTGATTGCTTCCTGTGTTCCTCACACCTTATCTCACAGCATCACCTACTTTCTTCCCAGCTATTCCATTCATGAAATCTCAGTAGACATTTACTACCTCCTGGTAGGAAACAGAACTGTCAACTGGCAGAACAGTGGGGAAGGAAAACACCCGGATTCCAACAACTTCAGAGTAATGTCCACAAAGCGACAGAAGACTGGAATAAGGAAGCTAACAATAAAAACAATGAGCTGTTCTATATTTGTGTGTTTACTGACCACTTCCTATGTTCCAGGCACTGTGCTAAGTGTTTGATATGGGCCTTCCCACAATATTTGTGAGACATGGGGTTGTAAATATATTAGCTCATTTAATATTCTAATCCTTAGTATCCTAGTACAATAACTTGCCCACAGTCCCAAAAACTATTCACACTATGTAAATGAAAGGGTGTAGCTGTGTTCCAGTAAAATCTGTTTATTAAAAAAATGCAGTAGGTCATATTTGGCTCATGAGTCATACAGAGTGAGAAAGAACTTTTATCGAAGAAATGCAGCAATTATCAGGCCCAGAGG
>NW_007061735.1:0-582 GCF_000164805.1 Carlito syrichta | reverse complement strand
TGTGGCGATTCATAAAAGCTCTAAATATCGACCTCCCATATGACCCCGCAATCCCCCTACTGGGAATATACCCTGAAGACCTCAAATCACTCTATAAAAAAGACACCTGCACACGTATGTTTATTGCAGCGTTGTTCACAATAGCAAGAATCTGGAAACAACCATGCTGTCCACCAAAAGAGGACTGGATTTAAAAAATGTGGTACATATACACGATAGAATACTATGCAGCCATAAAAAAGAACAAAATCATGAATTTCGCAGCAACCTGGATGGAACTAGAGTCTATAATACTGAGTGACTTCTCACAGAAACAAAGATCTGAATATCACATGTTCTCACTCATAAAATGGACCTTGAACATCCAATGTAATACTATAAGAAAATGACTGATGGTACTGGGAAACTATGGGGGGGAGGGGGATGGGATTAACAGTAGCAAATATCTGTCTGGGGATGGGGAAACACCTCTTATCAACAGGGTGCCTGAATGAAACATAATTGTACACCTAACCCTTAATTGTACCCCACAAAAACGTAATAAAAAATATTGATTAAAAAAAAAAAGTGCTGGCAAAATAG
>NW_007061734.1:0-726 GCF_000164805.1 Carlito syrichta | reverse complement strand
AAATATTGAGTACAATTTTCTTGCTTAGTAATTCACTCAAGCATGAACTATGCTTCCCCAAAGGACTCAGAAGTCACCTTTCATACCAAAACCTTTGGAAAGACATTGATGAGAACAGATCAAATAGTTCTAAAAATTGTTGTAGTAACTGGTAGGAGACAGGGCAGTTAAAATGGTCTCGCTGATAGAACAAGAATAAAAGGTTACCAGAATTGCAGAGACTACAAGTCAAAATGGCTGCCAGAGGTAAATGAAGCCATGAGAGTCAGCAGCCCACCATGGTAAAACCTGCAAAAGCATTTCACAGTGCTTAACTGATCATAGGAGCCATGGGGAGAGTATCACTAGATGAGCATCCCACCAAGGTCCTATTTTTATATTTTATGATTTTTATATCCACTCATAGTAGGACCTGGTGACTTCCCACCAAATTCCTTTTTTTGTTGTGGCTGACTTGTTTTGAGTTGTGGTATCACTATGTCACCCAGCTTGAAGTGTAATAGCATGATTATGGATCACTGCAGCCTCAAACTCAGGCGATCCTCCCACTTCATCTTTTTGTGTAGTTGGGACTATAGGTGCACCTCACTGTATTTGGATAATTTAAAGTTTTTGGTTTTTTTTAAAGACAAGATCTCACTATGCTTCCCAAGCTAGACTTGAGCTCCTGGGCTTAAGCTTCTCCTACCCTGGCCTCCTAAACTGCTGGGATTAGCCACCAAACCC
>NW_007061733.1:22791-23739 GCF_000164805.1 Carlito syrichta | reverse complement strand
AGAATGTTGAACCAGGCTTGCATCCCAGGGACGAAGCCTATTTGGTCATGATGGATGATTTTTGAGATGTTTTGTTGAATCTGGTTTGCTAGGATCTTGTTGAGAATTTTAGCATCTACGTTCATCAAAGATATTGGCCTGTAGTTCTCTTTCATTGTGGGTTTTTACCTGGCTTGGGTTTCAATGTGATGTTAGCTTTGTAAAATGATTTAGGGAGAGTTCCATCTTTCTCAATCACCTGAAATACCTTCAGTAGGATTGGAATCAGCTCTTCCTTAAATGTCTTGTAGAATTCTGCTGGATAGCCATCTGGTGCAGGGCTTTTTTTTTTTTTTTTTTCCGTAGGTAGTTTTCCTATTATGTCGTCAATTTCCTTGTTTGTTATTGGTCTATTTAGGGTCTCAATTTCTTCTTGTTTCAATCTAGGCAGGTTATGTGATGACAGAAAGTCCTCCATTTCATTGAGGTTTTCAAGTGTGTTTCCATACAAGTGTACATAGTAGTCTCTAATGAGACTTTTGTATTTCTTCAGGATCAGATGTGACTTCAGCTTTTGTGTTTCTGATTGTGCTTATTTGGGTTTCTTCTTTCTTTTTCTTGGTCAGTCTAGCTAGGAAACCATCAATCTTGTTTATCCTTTCAAAGAACCAACTTTTTGTTTCATTGATTTTTTTGTATTATCTTTTTGTCTTCTATGTCCTGGATTTGGGCTTCTATGTCCTGGATCTGGATTCTTCTGCTGAAATTAGGGTTTTTGTGGTCTTGCTTTTCCAGCTTCCTTAGGTGGCGTGTTAGGCTGTTAATTTGTGATCCTTCCATTTTCTTCATATGCATTTGTAGGGATATAAATTCCTCATACTACAGCTTTCATGGCATCCCAGAGATTTTGGTAAGATGTTTCTTCATCTTCATTTGTTTCCAGGTATCTTTTGATCTCTGTTTTGATTC
>NW_007061733.1:20259-21827 GCF_000164805.1 Carlito syrichta | reverse complement strand
AGAGTTCTTATGGAGTTGTTGTTCTTCCACTTGGTTTTTTGTCTTTCTTTTGGTTTGGGGTTGGTTCATGTGTATTTTATTCTTTTTCCTGTACTCTTGTGATGAACTGTGTTTTTTTTTCCTTTTCTTCTGTGTTTAGTACTTTCTTAAGTGCTTCATATAGAGGTGGTTTGGTTGTAGGGTAAGTTCTTAGAGATTAGATATCTTGGAAAGATTTTAATTCTCCCTTACTGATGAAGCTTAACTTGGCTGGGTATGTTATTCTTGGTTGAAATTGTTTTTATCTTTTAGGACTTTGAAGATAGGGCTCCAAGCTCTCCTAGCCTTCAGGGTTTCTGTAGATAAATCTGCTATTATTCTAATTGGTCTTCCATGGTAGGTTATCTGACCTTTTTCTCTTGCTGCTTTTAGGATTTTTCTCTCATGCCTACTTTGTTTAGGCGAATTATTAGGTGTCTAAGAGTTGGTCTTCTCATTTGTTGTCTTGCTGGGATTCTCTGAATCTCTTGTGTTTGAATTTTTGCATCACTGATTAGATAAGCGAAGTTTTCTTGAATGATCTCATGGAAAGTTTGTTCCAGTGTGGTCTCTGTCTCTCTTTCTGCCTCAGGAAGGCCAATTACTCTTAGGTTTGGTCTCTTGAATGAACCGCTCATCTCTTGAAGGATTTGTTCTGCCTTTTTGAGCTTATTTTGTGTGTTTTTAAGAGTTTGGGTTAGTCCTATATTTTGGTCCTCAAGCTCTGAGATTCTTTCTTCTGCTAGGGTAATTCTGCCTTCTGTGCTTATCAGTTTGTTATTTATTTCATTTACAGTGTTCTTTATTACTGTTATCTCAGATATTAACTCCTTCCTAGTTTCCTCTTTTCTCTCTTCAATTCTTTTTAATCTCTCCATTAATGTCTTGATATCTAGGTTTGTAGCTTGAGACCAGGCATTCTGGGGGCTCTTCGTTGTTTGCATTCCGAAGTCAATTTTCTCAGTGTCTGCCTTCCCAGGGGTCTGGGAGAGACCCATATTCTTCTTTTGGCTTTTCTTCATTTGTGTAGATTTTTCTCTCTCCCCTGCTTTCCCTCCCCTTCTTTAATTCTGTTTTTCAGGGAAGGTGAGGTTGTTTTTGTTTCACTTGTGCGATTTCCTGTTCTTCCTTATGAGGGTACTCTGACTTTGTTCACTTTTGAGGTTGGAGTGTGGGCTATGGGCTGTACTTATTGCAGTTTTGAGGTTTAATTGAGAGGAAGGCTGTGATTCAGAATCTATATTCTGATTCCAGCATCCACCAACAGGTGTATGAGCACACTGGAACCTATTTCCCCCTGCCTTACAATCTGTCTGTGCAGCAGTATGTAGGTTTGGTCCCTGGATCAGAAGGAGGTACAAAAGAGAAAAAAAAGGAGGAAGGGGGTCAATAGGAAGTTAGAAAGAGAGGCGAGTGAGAGGAAAAATAGACATACATATCAACTAACAGGTGAAAAAGAGACACAAGTTCGGAGAGGAGTGAAAAAAACACGTGAACCAAATTCCCTAAAGGATACTGGTAGCTACACAGAGACAGACCAATAAAATCAT
>NW_007061733.1:19771-20194 GCF_000164805.1 Carlito syrichta | reverse complement strand
TCTGATTCAGCAGGGGAGGGGCTTTGTCTCCTGTTTAGCAATGTTACCTTAGGAACCGAGATGGAGGCTGTTGATAGGTGGGTGAGGCAATGCAAATCTCTGCCTAGAGAATGGTTGAGGTGGCAACTTCACTTTTGCAGATCTTTTCTCGCTGCTTGTCTGGGTCCTTGTGTGTTCCACTGTGGTAGACTGTGCTGGAGTGGGAGGCACCGGGGATCAGCTGCACAGCTGGGTACTGGATCCAGGGTGCCACCAGCAGGCTGGGGTGGAGGAGGAGGTCAGGAGTTCCCTCCTCTGGAGCTGAGAACCTCCAATCAGCACCTTCTTAAGATATGCTGTTCCCTTACTCAAGCATGGGATTGCCCACTGAGTGCCTCAGCCAGGGTAGGCCCAGAGCTCCAGCGCTCCAAAGCTCCAAAGGGC
>NW_007061733.1:2393-19567 GCF_000164805.1 Carlito syrichta | reverse complement strand
CTGAGACCCGGGACTCCCATGCAGTCAGGAGTCACATATAGTGGAGCAGCAGCAGCCAGGACTGCAATATCCGGCCTGGTGTGAGACCAAACGTCCCTGAGCCTTGGACCAGTGCAACTGGCAGTGGGTGGAGGGGTAGAGGAAAAAAGTAAGAGTCTTTTTGGGAACTCACGTTCAGAGCATCTCACAAATCCACCTATGCCATCGCCGTCTTCACATTCTTCCAATTTTTTCTTTCTTAATGAAGAACTCACTTATCATGTCTTGAAAGATGTGCTTGGTGGTGGTAAATTCTCTTAGACTTGTTTTGTCTGAAAAAGACATCACTCTCTGTCATATTTGAAGAATAGCTATGCTGGAAATAGTGCTCTTGAGAAGTTTTGTTTTGTTTTGTTTTAACACATTAAAAATGTCATCCCACTCCTTCTTGTCTTGTATGGTTTTCATTGAGAAGTCTTTTGCCTGAAAAACTGGACATTCTTTATACGTTATTTTCTTTTTTCCTTGCAGTTTTTAAGTTCTCTATTTGTCTACATTTGAAAGTTAAATTATTTTATGCCTTGAGCATTATTCTCTGGGCCTAATCTGTTTCATGTTCTCTGATTTTCTGTACCTGTATATTTATCTCTTTCTCATGTTTTGTAACACCTTCTGTAACAATTTCTTTGAATAAGTTTTCTAAATTTTGATTTGCTTGACTCTCTCAAACACAAATAATTCTTAGATTGAAGACAAAATCAAGACACATTTGACTTCTGCAATTGCAAGAAGTGCTCAAAGTGTTTACCTTCAATGTCCAGACACTTCTGATTATGACAAACTACTGAAGGACTTGTTGCCTTGCAAGGCCTCCCTGACATTGTCATGCATGCTTCACACACAGTGGCAGTATCTTGTGATGCAGTTTTCTATATGATGTTATGATGCTTCCTTTTTATTCTTTTTTTCATATGACAGAATTTAGTGGAAACAACCCATCTTTGAATTCACTGATTCTTTCACCTGATTGTTACAGTCTGCTGTTGATTGCTTCTAATGAATCTTTTGGATCAGTAAATGTAATTCTTATGTCCAGAATTTCTGTTTGATTTAATTTTATTTTGATTTGTGTGTTATATGTGTCTAATGAGCCTCTGATAGTTTTTATGTATTACCTTGTGGATTACTAAATTTCTATGAAATTATTTTGAATTTTTGCCTCACCACTGCAGCAGGGGAGAATGCCGGCTCCAGCCTGTGCCTCACCACTGCAGCACCTGGCCAGACACTGGCAGCAGGGGCGGAAGAGGGAGTCCAGAGGCAGAGTCCCACTGGACAGGGCAGAAAACTGCTCTGACTTGCTCACTATGGAGAAACAGACCGGATCTCTGTATCGTCATACAAAATAAACATGCAAAAGATAGTTGTATTCTTATACACCAACAACAAGCAGGCAGATACCCAAATAAAAAATACATTCCCACTCACAACAGCCATACAATAAATGAAATACCTCGGCACCTTCCTAACCAGAGAAGTGCAAAGCCTTTACAATGAGAATTACAAAACACTGATCAAAGAAATCCAAGAAGACACAAATGGAAAAATATTCCATGCTCATGGATAGGAAGAATCAGCATTGTTAAGATGTCCATCCTACTAAAGGCAATCTACAGATTCAATGCAATACCCATTAATACCAATTCACATCTCTCAGACCTGGAAACTCAGAGGTTGAATATACATTTTACTCATCACCACATGGAATGTACTCCAAAATCAATCACATCCTTGACCAAAAATCAAGCACAAACGAATTCCATAAGATTGAAATGTTGGTATGCACCCTCTCAGACCACAGTGAAATAAAAATAATTATCAACACCAAAAAAAACTTCCCAAAAGCCCACAAAAACATGGATCCTAAGCAGCATGATGTTGAACAACTACTGGATCAACACTGAAGTAAAGCAGAAATTAAAAGATTCCTGGAAACAAATGAAAATTAGGAAACTTCTTACCAAAACCTCTGGGAAACCATGAGATCAAGTCTAAGAGGGGAAATTATATCTCTGTTAGTACACATCAAGAAAACAGAAAAATTGCAAACTGAGAGCCTAACAAATCACCTATGGGAGCTGGAAAGAGAAGACCACCAAAACCCCACTTTAGCAGAAAAATCCAAAGACCAAAATAAGAGCCCAAATATGGGATAGAAAAGACAAAAATATCATAGAAAACAACAACAAAACAAAAAGCTAGCTCTTTGAAAGAATTAACAAGATTGATGGACCCCTAGTCAGAATGACCAAGGACTGGAGAGAAAAAGCCTAAATAAGCACAATCAGGAATACAAAAGATCACATCACAACTGACCACGAAGAAATACAAAAGATTATCCGAGATTACTATGTACACCTATATGGAAACAAGTTTGATAACCCAAATGAAATGGAAGACTTTCTGACATTACAAAACCTCCCAGGTTGAAACAAGAAGACATTGAGACACTAAATAGACCACTAACAACCCAGCAAATTGACTCTTTCATATGAAAACTACCTACCAAAAAAAGCCCTGGACTGGATAGCTTCCCAGCAGAATTCTACAAATCATACAAGGAGGAGCTGATACCAATACTATTGAAAGTATTCCAGGCAATTAAGAAAGATGGAATTCTCCACAAATCATTTTACGAAGCTAGCATCACACTGATACCCAAACTGAGTAAAGACCAAACAAAAAAAAAGAACTACAGGCCAATATCCCATATGAATATAGATGCAAATATCCTCAACAGGATTCTGGCAAATCAGATCCAAAAAGACATCTCAAAAATCATCTACCATGACCATGTAGGCTTCATCTCCAGGATGCAGGGCTGGTTAAGCATTAACAAGACCATAAATGTAATTAAATGCATCAAGAGATATAAAAATAAGAACCACATGATTATCTCATTAGATGCAGAAAAAGTTTTTGATAAAATTCAGCATTGTTTCCTGATAAAAACCCTCAAAAATCTAGATATAGAAGGAACATACCTCAAAATAGTAAGTGCCATCTATGATAAAACTTTCACGAACATATTGCTAAATGGACAGAAACTGGAAATATTTCCCCCTGAACACTGTAACAAGACCTGGCTACCCACTGTCACCACTTTTGTTCAGCATTGTGGTGAAATCCTAGCTAGGGTAATTAGACAAGATAAGAAAATCAAGGGGATCCAAATAGGAAAGGAGGAAGTCAAATTATCCTTCTTTGCTGACAAAATGATCCTATACCCTGAATATCTGAAAGAATCTGTAAAAAAAAATCTGCTTGCACTAATAAAAGACTTTGGCAAAGTTTCGGCATATGAAATAAATGTGCAAAAGATAGTTGCATTCTTATACACCAACAACAATCAGGCAGATAACCAAATAAAAAGCACAATTTCATTCAAAATAGTCATACAATAAATGAAATACCTCAGCACCTTCCTAACCAGAGAAGTGAAAAATCTTTATAATGAGAATTATAAAATGCTGCTCAATGAAATCCAAGAAGACACAAACATGGATAGGAGGAATCAGCGTTGTTAAGATGTGCATCCTACTAAAGGCAATCTACAGATTCAATGCAATACCCATTAATACCAATTCATACTTCTCATACCTGGAAATGACAATACACAAATTCATATGGAAATATAAATGACCACAAATATCCAAAACAATCCTTAGCAAAAGAAACAAAGCGGAAGGTATCACACTTCCAGACATCAAACTTTACTATAAGGCAACAGTAATCAAAACAGCCTGGTATTGGTATAAGAACAGACATATAGACCAATGTAACAGGACAGAGATTCCGGAAGCAAAGCCTCAATTTCTCAACCAACTCATCTTTGAGAAAACCTCCAACAACAACCACTGGGGAAAGGAGAATTTATTCAGTAATGGTGCTGGGTAAACTGACTGATCACATGCAACAGATTGGAACAGGACTCCTACCTAACAACATACACAAAAATGAACTCTAAATGGATCAAAGATCTAAAGTAAAACATCAAACTATAAGAATCTTAGAAAACACAGGAGACACTCTTGTGGAAATTGGAACTGGCAACAAATTCCTGATCAGAAGCCTAAGTGCCCATATCATAAGAAATAGGATAGACAAGTGGGACCTCATCAAACTGATGAGTTTCTGCAAAGTAAAAGAAACCATCAAGAGAGCAGGGAAAAAGTCCACATAATAGGAAGAAATATTTGCCAACTGGTATATCTGACAAAGGACTAACATCTAGGATCTACAAGGAACTCAAGCACGCCAAAAGGAAAAAAACAAAGAGCCCCATTAAATAGTGGGCCAAAGACATGAATAGACAATTCTCAAAAGAAGATACACAGGTAGGCAACAGACACATGAAAAAGTGCTCAGTCTCATTAATCATCAGAGAAATGCATATCAAAACCACATAGAGATACCACCTATCCCCAGTAAGAAAAGGCCATCATTAATAAAAGAAGAAAAAAAAATAGATGCTGGCAAGAGTGGGGGGGAACTTCTACACGCTGGTGAGAATGCAAACTAGTGCAGCTTCTTTGGAAGACAGTGTGGCAATTTCTGAAAGAACTAGAAATTGATCTTCCATATGACCCAGCAATCCCCCATTGGGAATATACCCAGAGGATCTCAAATCATTCTACAAAAAAGATACTTGCACACATATGTTTGTTGCAACTCTATCCACAATAGCAAAAACATGGAACCAACCATGATACTCATCAAAACTGAACTGGATTTTTTTAAATGAGCCACATATACACAATGGAATAATATGCAGTCATAAAGAAGGACAAACATATGGGCTTCGCAGCAACTTGGATGGATTTAGAGTCGATCATACTCAGTGATCTTTCGCAGAAACAAAGAACAGAGTACCACATGTTCTCACTCATAAGTGGACCTTGATCAATTATAATAATACTATAAGAAAGGGATTTGCAGTAGTGGGAAACTGCCAGGGGAGGAGGGGTGGAATTGACAGTTGAGAGAAACTACTATAGGAGGGAGTGCACACCTCATCAACAAGGGTACCAGCATAATCAACGTTTGTATACCTAATGTTGAATTGTACTCCACATCTTTAAAATAAAAGAAAATAATTTTTTAACTTCATTGAATTGTTATTGATAAATTAAAAATATGTTTTAAAGTGAACAGCACGAGGCTATAATACTATTGAGAAATAATTTCCATAATCAAGTTAATTAACATATCCCTCACTTCATATAGTTGTCTTTTTAAGTGTGTGTAGTGAGAACCCTTAAGATCTACATTGTTACTAAATTTCAGTTATGTAATACAATTTTGTTAAATAAAGTGACTATATATTACATTAGCTATCATTAGCTAATTTATCCTATAACTAAATGTTGATTAAGCATGTGGAAACAGAACTTATTGGGACTGTGGGGGTTATTTTGTTTGTTTTTTTGTGGGGTTTTTTGGTTTTGTTTGTTTGGTTTTTGTTTTGTTTTTTGCCATTCTACCAATATATATTATTCAACTGGAGAACTTAGACCACTGACACTTAAAGTTAGTAAAGATATGTGATGTGTTGTTCCATTCATCGTGTTTATTGTCACCTGTTTGCTTTGTTTTTTCCATCGTGTTGGTTTTTTGTAAACCTTGTGAGTGTAAGAATTTTTAGTGTTTTCTACCTGTGCATTTTGATCTTTTGTTTTATTGTTTAGAACCCCATAAGCATTTTTTTTAGAACTGGTCTCATGGTGACAAATATTCTCAGCATTTTCTTAGCTGAAAAATACTTCATATTGTCTTTCATTATGCATTTTACTTATGCAGAATACACATTTCTTGACTGACAGTTATTCTGTTTGAGGATACTAAAAGTAGGGTCCCAATCTCTTCTGAGTTGTGTGATTTTTCCCAAGAAGTCTGCTGTTCATCTTATAGGTTTTCTTTTATGAGTTATTTGATGTTTTTGTCTCACTGCTGGCCAAATTCTTTTCTTCACATTGACTTCAGAAAACATAATGACTATACGCCTTTGTGGTAAACTTTTTGCAATGACTCTTTCAGTTGTTGTTGTTGTTTTCCTTTTTTTGTCTGGATATTGAAGTCTCTGGCAAGGCAGGGAAATTTTCTTCAATTAATCCCTCAAATAGATTTTCCAAATTTGATGATTTTTCTTTCTCATCAGAAACACCTGATTCTTAGGTATAGATGTTATACACAATTCCACATATCTAAGGGACTTTGTTGAGTTATTGTGATTTTTTTGTTGATGTCTGATTGGTTTAATTTAAAATCCTTATTTTCAGGTTCTGAAATCCTTTCTTCTACTTGGCCTGGTCTACTGTTAAAACTTTATACTGCATTTTGTACTTCTCCATATAAGTCATATATTTGCAGAAGATCAGATATTTAGAAGCATCTATATCTTGGATAGTTTTTCATTCATATTTTGAAAAGTTATGTTTTTTCTACTTTCCATTTCTTTTCCATTTTCAACTTTCTCTTGGATCTCATTGAGTAATTTTATAATCAACCTTTTGAATATTTTTTCTAGAATTTCAAGGATTTCATTTTGGTTAAGATTCATTGCTCCAGAATGAATGATGTTTTTTGATGGAGATGAAAAATCTCAGCTTTTGCATATTGCCAGTATTATTTATCTGGTTCTTTCACACATGGGCAGACTATTTCTGCTTATGGTAGTTAAACTTGTTTTCATTACATTGTTTTTTCCTTTTCCTTAAGGATGTAACTTTTATGTGTACAGTTTATGTTCATCTAGCTTTCTCTCTTGGTGTTTTTAATGGTAAATTCTCTCTATGAGAACTTTGGTTATGAAGAATATATGTATGATGGCTTTCCTGAAACTGCTTGTAGAGTAATTTTTGGGTGGGTTTGCAGATTCAGTCTCCAGTAGGTCTAGGATACCAGGAGACTCATGAAGCTAACTTTTTCCCCAGTAGTAAGATGTACTCCACTTTTTTCCTCAGTGTTTTTTCTCCATACAGCAACTATAAAAACACATATTAAACAAAAGACGCACTTTCAAAAACAAGAAAATGGTCAACAAGTAACAAATATATCGAGTATTATAATCACAAACAAGTTAAACTAAGAAATACTAAAATACAATGTTACTAGAAGAAATAAGCTGAAATTGTAGAGGAATAGTGGTCTCACTTTTCTACTGTTCAGTAAATAATTTGGATTTTGCTTCCTCTCAGGAGATGAGAATACTATTGTGATAGTAGAAATAAATGACAGAGTACAGAGTTGTATGGAACTCAGAGAATATATGTTTGTAAACAAAGAATACCATTAGGGACTTTGCCAGTATAAAGAAGGAGACATGCAGAATTCAATAGATATCTACTTTGAAAAGAAGAATTATGTTTTAGATGATGGAAATGACTGGAATAGAGGAAGAATGAATCTCTAAGAGAATATACAGTAAAAAAGATTCACAATTCAATGACTAAAAATGCATTGATAACCTTTGTAATTAAATGTCAAACTTAACAAATATCATATCATTTTTATTTTGACTAATGTTCAGCATTATTGCTATGTATTTGAATCTACTAATTCTGTTTTTATAGCAATAATCCAAAAAAAGTAAAATGTGAATTTGACGTGTGTTACATTTGGCAAAATACATGGACTCTTTGTAGTATTGGTTTCTACACAGTGCATGTCAGTTACTCTGCACTAAATTGGGATACCCAAAAATGTCTGAGAACTCTGCCAATGAATCCATGGGGAAAGGTCTGAGGAGTCAAAAGGCTTTATTTCTAAAATTCTGTATTAGATGAGTGTTTTCAATGGTCATTGTCTAGGAAGGAGTGTATCTGCAGTCAAAACTTAAAAATAAAATATGCTATTCTTTGTTGTTGAAAGTATAATATTCTTTACAAAGAATATTATATTGAAACATAGAGTAGAAATAAAATGTAACCTGATAATCTAAATGAAAAGATGAATTAAAATGCAAATTTGTTTTTCATGTAGGCAAGCATGACCTCCTTGATACCACAATGTAAGATGACTGTTATCCTCTGAATACCACCTTCTTCATAACACCTGCTTTTAAACTCTAAGCCATTTCTGGAAATGCCACAAATGGGCAAGAAATACAGAAGATCTGGACATTTCAGTACCCTCCCTTCCTACCAAACTGTTGACCATTACATTCTTTAACAACCTCCTTTAAGTATAATTTCACTAGCTAATCTTTCTATTTTGCCTTGACAACTGGTCAACAAATTAGAACCTCTGCAACGTTATTGAAACCATGTTTCTGAGTGACACAATTTTTCAGTTTGTCCTCATATCTCAAATGTGTGTTGGTTTCACAGGGAACTCGTTTCCTTTTGTGTTCCTTATGTGTATATTTGTTATTCACTCTCACTTGAGAAAACACATAGATCTGATTTTTATGCACCTAGCATTAGTCAATGTTTTGACCATCATGTTCACGTTGACACCAGGTGTCATGTCATCCTTTTGAGTAAAATATTTTCTGAATGATGTGGTTGTAAAACAGTTGTGTACACACACAGAGTTGCCCAGGGTTTTTCCATCTGCACTACCTCTCTCCTGAGTACATTTCAAACCATCACATCAGCCCCAGGAATTCTAAGTGGGCATGACTTAAACCTAAGCTCCTACATGCATTTTCTCCCCTTTCCTTTTCTTCTGACTCATCAACATCCTGGTCTATATCTGCATTATTGAATCTGTAATAGCCACAACCAATTTTACTCTTGTTATTCCTGGATATTGTCAAGTGTATTGTCACAATAAAGTTGGGTATTTACTTCTTTCATAATTCTATGTAAGTGTGATAATGATTCAAGATCTGCTGTTTGTGTTCCTCATTGTCTAGACCAGCATCTACATGGTGAGTCTCCTCTACAGACACCACAGGAGACTCTAGCATCTGCACAGTCCCAGCCTCCCTCCCCAGCCACCTCCTGAATACAAAGCCATCCACACAGTCCTTCAGCTGGTAGATTGCTTTGTGTTCTGTTATTGCCTAAGTGACTTTATGACCATTTTTTTGTATATAGACCTGAGAAAAACCAGAGACTTGTGATGTTTGCTGAAATTCTTTCATCATGCTACCCTAAGGTCTATCATTTTGTGCTGCTATAAAATAATAAGATCATCTTTCAATGTCTTTCTTCCTTTTAATATGATAATTGACATTTCTCCAAGAGCATTCAGTGACTGATATGACTCCCCACACTTTCTGTTGCAACAAGGTAGTCTCCAAATTACTTATCTGAAGAAAATAATGTATAGTTATTGGACACTTGAAAAGGGGTTAAATTGAATTTAGATGTGTTGTAAATTATATTTACTCTCAGATATTTTAGTCTCACTGTGAATGATGATACATAAATATATTAATAATTTTCACATTCATTACATGTTTTAGCAATGTCGATTTGAGACAAATAAATATATCACAAATATTTAAACCAACTTTTATTTGCTTATTTTTGTTCTTTTTAAATGAAGCTACTATATACTTACAATTACATGTTACACTTGCATTATGTTTTTATTAAATTACACTGCTGTAAGCAATGTCTTTCATTCATACAACACATATCCATTGCCCACCTCAACATATTCCAGTTAGTATTTGGGGGTTGGACATACATCTGCTACCCTTGTAGAAGAATAAAAAAATTATATGAATCATTTGTTGTATTGGGAACACATACATACATATAATCAAAGATATAGAATAGTGTTGATTCAAAATTTAAAAGTGCTAGGGGTTTCACCCTTTCTTATAGAATAAAATTCAGTATTGTTTCTCTCTATATCTGAATAAATCTCTGCATAAAGTCACACATACCTTAACTGTGTTATGCTGACATATTTGTTATATTGTACATATCTGCCCCTCTCTTCATTTTGCCTTCATTTCTTTGATCACTACAATTTGATATTTTTCTCTTCAACATAACACAAACCATATCGAGTATTTGCACTAAATGGCTTCCTCCAAATGCATGATTTTTTATTTTACCTTTTTAAGTAGAACAAAAGTAGAGAAAATTCTAGAACTCCTCGAATTCTTTCAGCAGACACCCCCATGTAACCAGTGTCCAGATCAAAAACAAAATATCAGCACTTTCCAGAAGGCTGGCATGACCACCCCCCGCCACACACACACATAGTCACTTCTTCCTAAGAATATATAACTGGAATAATAACAAAACTACTGATTTTCTTCGTAAATTCTTTCTTCATAATATCACAATGTTTCAACTGAGCTCTATCTGAGACATTTCAAATATTCTTATATTATGATTTAAGTTCTATTCCATGTCCATGATGTGAGTCTGAAGACGTCCTCCTAGTCAATGCTACCCCTCACTCCCTTTCTATTGCATCTGGTCTGCTCCTTGAAAATAATACCTAAAATTGGTAAGAATCTGAATTAACTCAGCAGGTTTCAAAATACATTGTGATCGCAAAACAATGAACATATCCTCTCAAAATACAATATATTTACTTATTAATGTCAAACACAGTCATTCAAAATCTGCAAATACAGGAAATAGTATCCATATACTACAGATTTCCAAGACATCGAAATGGTCTTGAGGCCATAAATTTCCTTAGTGCTAGCTTGTCTAGGAGGGACTTAACTTCACTATCATTGATGAATCTCAATTTATCAGGAAAAAAGATTTTGGGATTGTATTTCCTTTTTCTTTTTCTTTTTCTTTATTTTTTGAGAATATTGTAAATGAACCCTCACTGTCTTCTGGCTTTGAGAGTTTCTGCTGAGAGGTCTGCTGTTATTCCTTTTTTTCTGAGTTGAAGTCTCACTCTGTCACCCAGGCTGGAGTGCAGTATACTATATATAAGTAGTATTTTGATAGGATATGTCCATTATTTTTCTGGGCTCAGACAACCTTTCACTCAGCCTTCCACGTAGCTGAAACAACAGGTGTGCACCACCAAGCCTGGTTAATTTTTTGATATATTGTAGCGATAAGGTCTCACCAAATTGCCCAGGCTGGTCACAAAGCCCTGGGCTCAGGCAATCCCCTCAGCCCTGCCTCTCAAAATGCTGGGATTTCAGGCGTGAACCACCACACCTAGCCAGGTCTGCTGTTACTCTCTTGTTTCTCTCTTGGTAGCTGTTCTGACCCTTCGTTCTTACTGTTTTTAATATAGAGGATGCCAAAAAATGTATACACATTTTAAGAAAAAAAGTATTAAAATTGTAATGCTCAATATATACTGATAACAAAAGATGAATACAAGTCACATTTGATTTCTGCAATTAAAAGAGGTTCTCAGAGCAGTTGCCATCAGCATCCAGACACTTTTGATTATGGAAAATGAATACAGGATTGACTGCCATGCGAGGTCTCCTGGATCTTTCCTTGTGAACATCACACTCATTACCATGCACCTCAAACTTATCACAAATGAGTGCAGTTGTTAGGTGTGTTGGATGTTCTGTTGTATACTCACTCCTCCTTTGTCACTGCACTTCCACAACGTTCTCAAATTTCAAATACCACTTAAAAATGTTCTTGTGCTCCTCAAATGACAACCATGCTGCTGTCATTTTATTTAGCTATTTACCTGTCCCATGATGAAGCTAGCATTCCTTTGAATAATGCCATTTTTTGAGCAAATAGCACACTATACATTGCTACTGTAATGCCATCCAACTTCAAAAAGTAATACATAGATAACATCTCTTTAGATTTATACACTTTTTTTGGCACCCCTAGTATTGTTCCTTTCCTGCTAATCTTTGATAATCTAACAACAAAGTGCATTAGGGTTGGTTGTTGCATATAACATCTTTCAGGGGTTCTCTGGATGTGTTGTATCTGCATTTTGAAGTCTCTAGCCTGATGGGAGAGATTTTCATGGATTATGTCTGCAACTCCTATCTCCAGCATGCTCCCATATTCTTCTTTTCCTCAGGAATGCCAGTCAGATGCAGATTTGGTCTCTTATGTAATACCATACCTCTCAGAGGCTTTGTTCATTTTTTGATGTTCTTCTTTATTTTTCTCTGCCTAATTATTTCTAAGGATTGGTCTTCAAGCTTTGAAATTCTTTCCTCTACTAAGTCAAGCCTGATGTTATGACTTGAAGCTCTGTTTTGATATTCTTTAAGTGAGTTCTTCATTTCCAGGAGCACAATTTTGTTGTTTTTCTAAAAGTTCATTACAACTTTCAGTTCTTGAACTACTTCCATGGCCTCTTTGATTTGGAAGGCCCTTTCTCTTGTATTTTGATGAGTTTCTTGGCCATCCATGCTCTGAATTCCGTGTCTGTCATTACGGACATTTTGTTCTGTGATCCAGTACTTGATGACTTGTGCAATCTTGTGGGGGACGTACAACACTGATTTTTGTGTTGCTGGAATTTTTTTCCACTGACCTCTACAGACCTGAAAACTTCTCTTCACCTCCTTCCTGTTAGGTAGTGTACTTCAGGCCATGGGTGACAGGAGACCTGCCTACTGGGTCCAGCAACTGGTCTGCCTGAAGTTGGCAACTGTGCAACTTTCAGGTGCCTGAAAAGAACCTTTTGTCGGAGGCCCAGACCTGGTCTGCCATAATTGTGGAGAGTAGCCTGGACAGTGGGGACCACTGGGCACTGTGGTAACTCTCATTCATCCCTATTTACGAGCAGAGAGTGTGCTGGAAATGGCTGTCTCCAGGCAACACAAAACTGCTCAATGGTGGGAAACCCCCCAGTGGTTTATTGCCTGTTTTTAATGAGCTGGTAGCTGGCCTCTTCAAGGTGCTGGAGGTGGCAGGTCTGCACACAGGTATCATGCAATAGGTACTCGGTTAAATATGTCATGATGGGAGAGAGCAAAGGGTGACCTGTCTCCTCACTGCTCCTGTTATTTGAATCTGCAAGCCTGTGGTGGGGCTGCAGGCAATCTCCCTGCCGTGTGCCCCCATTGCTATTCTGGGAGTACTAGTAGCAGGCCTGGGTAAGCTCCTGTCCCTCATTGGAGGGGCCTTGGGTTTCCTTTTCTGTTCTGCAGCAGCTATGGCTGGCACTGATCTGTGCAGAGCTTGGTGCCCTGAGGGACTCTGGTGACCTCTCAGTGTGAGAGGGTTGTAATGGCCCCCAGTTAATGGCAGCAGGGGCAGTTGAGCCTGTGAGATTTGGTTGTTCTCTCTGTCACTCACCATTTCTCCACATTGGGAAGCTCTTTTTTGGCACTGGAATCGAAGTTCTCTAGGCAGGCTGTCTGATTACACCCATCATACTCCTGGGGTATTTCTTCCCTGTCAAGTCCTGAAAGTAAATTTCTCCAAGTCCTGCTTGAGTGTGGTAACTTGCTCCCTATTTTAGGCACCTCTCTGCAGGAGTGGAGTAAATCAGCTGCTACCAGTTGGCCAACTTGCTCCATCCCCCGGGGATCTTCTTCTTATGGTTCAATATTGTTAGGTTGCAAGTGTCCAGGGATTCCTCCATTTCTTCCAAGGTTTCAAAATAGTTGTCATATAGCTGTGCATAGTTGTCTCTAATGATTGTGTGTATTTTGGTGGTCTCAATGTTTATGTCTTTTTTTCCATTTCTGACTGTATTTACTGGGGATTTTTTTAAGTCTAGCTGAATGATTTTGTTTTGTTTTATTTTGAGATATGTTTTAAAATAACCAACATTTGCTTCATCGATTTTTCTATATTGTTTTTTCTTTAGTTATAAATTTTTTTTGTTCTGATCTTTATTATATCTTTCCTTTGGCTAATTGTGGGTTTGGTTTGTTCTTACTTTTTAGTTCTTTGAGTTCCATCATTTGATTTTCTTTTCAAGTCTTTCTACCTTTTTGATTTTAGCATTTTTTAAAACTTTCCTCTTAGCACTACTGTTGTTGCATACCATACATTTTATTATGTCATAATTTTACTTCATTTGCTTCAAGAAATATTTAAATTTTCTTTGTTATTTCTTCATTGACCCTTTCATCTTTCTTGACCATGCTGATTAATATCCATGGCTTGGTGAATTTTGCAAGAATCCTCAAAAAATAGTATGACTTCTACTCTGATACTGTTTCTAATTTATGAGACTTGTTTTGTGGCCTAAGATTTGATTTATTCTGGAGACTCTTCCATGTGCTGATAAAAATAACATGTATTCTGGATAAAATGATTTGAAAGTGTGAGGCCTAATTGGTCTAGTGTATAGTTTAACTCTGATGTTTCTTGACATCAATTCTGAATAATCTTTCCATTGCTGGGAGTGGCATGTCAATGTGTCCTATCATTACTATATTGCAGTGTCTCTCTCTCTCTCTCTCTAGATCTATTAATGTTTGCTTGATACCCATGACCTCCTGTTTTAGGCACATAGATATTTAAAAGCGTTAAATTCTCTTGCCAAATGGACCCCTTCCTGTCTGATTTTATAGTCTTTGGTTTGCAGTCTATTTTATCCAAAATAAGTATAGATACCCATTCTCTTTGCTCATATTCAATTACATGAAATAGCTTATTCCACCCCTTTTACTTTCAGTCTACATGCATCTTTATAGGTGAAGTGGGCATCTTGTATGCAGCATACAGTGGAGTATTGCTTCTTTATTCAGTTGTCTATGCATTTTAATTGGAGAATTTAGTTTATTGACAGTCAGTGTTGTCATTGATAAGTAAGGACTTACTGCTTTTGTTTTGTTGCTTATCTGGTTGTTTATAACTTCTCTCACCTTTCTTACAGTGTCTTCGAAAGGAAATATCATGGAGTCAATATAGCCAATGAGTAACCATTTTAACATTGCTTAGTTTTGTCATGGCTTTCTAGTAGTTCACTTTAACTTACCCTCTAATCACTAGCCAGTGACAGAAGTGGTTTCTCAAAGATAGCTATTTAAAATTGTTTTACTACCGCCCTCCCCAGATTGTTTCATAAACAAGTTAACCTAATCAACCCTTCATGACCTTGATGGCAGACCCCAACAACATGGTAATGGTCTTGTGACTAACCTACCCATCTGCCTGCTGTCCATGACCTGATGTCAGTACCTGCATTTACCTGCCCTCTTTGATGACATGGAGCAGACCAGCACCCAATCACCTTAACCACCTGCCCTCAACAAAAGAAAGGGTCAAACGGCATTCAATTTCAAACAACAGCAGCCACTGCCTTGCTAAACACTGGCCAAGTCATGTGCTCATTGTGCTATGGTCAGGCCATGTTTTCAAACTTTGCCCCCCTCCCCCACCTTGGGGAGGAGAATCTCTTCTCTCTCTCTCACCCTCTCTCTCTCTCATATCATGTGCTATTGTTTTCTTAAGCACCAGACTGGACAGACCATGTGCACTTTGAGCTATGGCTATTGCCATGTTTCCTAAGCTTTGGCTCCTCCCTAATTTGGGGTGGTGAATCTCCTCTTTCTTCTCTCTCTCTAATTTACTTTCTAAATAAGCTGTATTTTCTGGTCTAATTGCTATGCAATTTTTTGCATTTTTTGCATGGCAACAGATCTCAGATCAGGCACCCCCCAGCAGGCCAGACCTAACATTTTGGAGGCCCTGCTAGAAGATTTTGATCTAACAGTCTTTCTTCATTGCTAAGAGATTTTCACGTAATAGTACATTTTAACTTGTTGCTGATACTTTTATTGAATCTATTATAAGTTTTTTATTGTGGTTACTATGAGGCTTACAGAAAACATCTGACAGATATAGAAGCTATCTTAAAAGAATGACAGTTATCTAAGATCACAGAGAAATAAATAACAATTTAAAAAGAAAATCTTCTATACTTTAACTTCACTCCCTATTTTGAATTTTTGTTGTCTCAATTTACACATTTTTATATCACCTATTCCTTAACAGATTGTTACAGCTCTTTTTTTAAAAAATAGATTTGTCTTTTGGGCTTCCTACTAGAGTTATAAGTGAACTGCACACCACAATATTAGTAGAGTATTTTGCATTTGTCTATGTACTTAATTTTACCAGTGAGTGTTATACAGTCCAATGTTTTCCCTTGCATTTTAATTGTTTTTTCTTTCTAATTGAGGGACTCACTTAGCATTTCTTGTAAGATGTGTCTGGTGTTGGTAAATTCTCTTAGACTTGTTTTTATCACATTTGAAGGATAGCTTTGTTGGGAACTATTCTTGAAGGAGGAATTTGAGAATGTCATCCCACTCCCTTCTGTCTTTAATGGTTTTCATTAAGAAGTCTGTTGCTGAAGAATTGGACCGCCTTTATATGTTATTTGCGTCTTTCCCTTGCAGTTTAGGATCCTCTATTTGTCTAACTTTGAGCGTTTAATTATTATGTGCCTTGAGTATTCTTCTCGGGGTCAACTTTGTTTAGTGTTCACTGGTTTTCCTGTAACTGAATATTTATTTCTTTCTCACTTTTTTGTAAAGCCTTCTGTAACTATTTCTTTAAATAGGCTTTCTATATTTTGATTTTGATCTACTCTTTCATGGACAAAAATAACTCTTAGATTTAATCTGGTGGAATATAACACAATAATATTGTGTTATGATCTTTTGATATTCTTTTGGGGGGGTTACATATGACAGGATTTCTTGGAAACAGTCTGTCTTTGAGCTCACTGATTCTTTTACCTGCTTGATGCAGTCTGCTGTTGAGAGCCCCTAATGAATTTTTTGGTTAAGCAAACATAATTCTTATTTCCAGGATTTCTGTTTTATTTTATTCTATGTGTTATATTTGTCTGATTTGCTTCTGATAGCTTTTATGAGTTACCGTGTGGATCACTAAATTTTCATAAAACTGTTATTATGAATTCTTGATCAGAAAGTTCATGTATTGCCATTGTCACTGGTTCCTTGTTTTGTATGTCTGGGAGGCCATGGTTCTCTGTTTGCTGTTGTTTCTTCTGGACATACATCTGTCATTGCACTGAAAGATTTGTTATTTATTTCAGCTATATCTGTCATCCTTGTTTTGATTTTTTTTTTTTCATTAATCAGTATTTTTTATTATGGTTTGTGGGGTACAGTTAAGGGTAGGTGTACAATGACGTTTCATTCAGGCACCCTGTAGATAAGAAGTGTTTTCCCATCCCCCGACAGATATTTGCTACTGTTAATCCCATCCCCCTCCCCCCCATAGTTTCCCAGTACCATCCGTCATTTTCTCATAGTATTGCATTGGATGTTC
>NW_007061733.1:0-892 GCF_000164805.1 Carlito syrichta | reverse complement strand
GGATTGTTCTGGCTATTCTTGGACGTTTGTGTTTCCATATGAATTCCTGTGTTGTTTTTTCTAGGTCTGAGAAGAATGTTGTTGGTAATTTAATGGGTATTGCATTGAATTTGTAGAATGCCTTAGGTAAGATGGACATCTTCACAATGTTGATTCTTCCGATCCATGAGCATGGGATATTTTTCCACTTGTTCATGTCAGCTTTGATTTCTTTGAGCAGTGTTTTGTAATTTTCATTGTAAAGGTCTTTCACGTCTCTGGTTAGGAAGATGCCAAGGTATTTCATTTTTTTTGTGGCTATTGTGAATGGAACTGTGTTTTTTATTTGGGTTTCTGTTTGTTTATTATTGGTGTAGAGAAATGCGATTGTCTTTTGTACATTTATTTTGTATCCTGAGATTTTGCCAAAGGCTTTTATCAATGTAAGGAGGCCTTTGACAGATTCTCTTGGGTTTTCAAGGTACACCATCATATCATCTGCATAGAGAGATAACTTGACTTCCTCTTTTCCTATTTGAATACCTCTGATTGCCTCCTCTTCTCTGATTGCTTTAGCCAGGACTTCCAATACTATGTTGAACAGGAGGGGAGAGAGAGGGCATCCTTGTCTAGTTCCAGTTTTCAGGGGAATTGGTTCCAATTTTTGTCCATTTAGGAGTATGCTGGCTGTGGGTTTCTCGTAGATGGCTTTTACTATTTTGAGGTATGTTCCCCGTATGCCTAGATGTTCAAGGGTTTTTATCAAGAAGGGGTGCTGGATTTTATCAAAAGCTTTTTCTGCATCTAGTGATATGATCATGTGGTTTTTGTTTTGACATCTGTTGATGTATTTAATTACATTTATGGTTTTACGAATATTGAACCAGCCTTGCATGCCAGGAATGAAGCCTGA
>NW_007061732.1:0-1470 GCF_000164805.1 Carlito syrichta | reverse complement strand
CAACCCTGCATCCGACAAAGCCATAATATTCAGAGTCAGTAAGAAACTTAAAAATCCCAAAAAGAAAAAAATCAACCTCATTAAAAAAGTGAGCTAAGAACATCGACAGACATTTTAAAATATGAAACAAGCAGCTAGCAAACAAATGAAAAGAATATTTAACATCGATAATCATCAGAGAAATGCAGACCAAATTCCCAATGAGATATCATCTCTCACCAGTAAGACGGCTATTGTCAATAAGTCAAAAAATGTCAGATGTTGATGAGGTTGTGCAGAAAAGTATCACTCACACACTGTTGGTCGGAATGAAAACTAGTTCAGTCCTTTGCAAAGCAGTTTTGGAGTTTGCTGAAAGATTTAAAAATAAACTCACCATGCAACCCAGCAATACCAATACTGGGTATATATCCAATGAAACATAAATCCTTTCACCAAAAGATACCTGCCACACAAACGTATGTCGTGGCAGTATTCACAGTAGAAAACACATGAAATCAATCTAGGTGCTCATCAGCAATGGATCGCATCAGAAAAAACAACACAAATACACCATGGAATGCTACACAGCCATAAAGAATCAAGTCACGTCTCTCGCAACAACGTGGATGCAGCCGGATGCCGCAATCCTAAGCAAGTTAATGCAGAAGAAAACCAAATACCACATTCTCTCACTTATATGAGAGAGCTAAACACTATGTACCTATGGACATAAAGATGAGATAAAGGCCGAGTGCCGTGGCTCAGCCTGTCATCCCTGCACTTTTGGAGGCCTAGGAACAGAGGAGTGCCTGAGCCCAGGAGGTCAAGATCAGCCGGGCCACTCGGTGAAACACCGTCTCTACAATAAATCAAAAATAAACCAGGCATGGTAGCACATGCCTGGAGTTCTAGGTACTTGGAAGGCTGAGGTGGAAGGATTGCCCGAGTCTAGGTTACAGAGTGAGACTCCAACACACACACAAAGAATGAGACAACACTGGTCATCTGAAGGGGGAGATCGAAAGGGGGTAAGGGAGCCCGGCTCGGTGGCTCAGCCTGTAATCCCGCGCCTTTGGGAAGCTGAGGTGAGTGGGTTGCCTGAGCCCGCAGGTTCGAGACCGGCCCGGGCAGGCGAGACCTCATCTCTACAATAAAATCAAAAAATTAGCCAGGTGTTTTAGCGCATGCCTGTAATTCCGGCTACTAGGAAGGCTGAGGCGGAAGGATCGCCAGACCCCAGCAGGTCGAGGTTGCGGTGGCCGGGAGCGGCCACTGCACTCCAGTCTGGGCGACAGAGTGAGACTCTAACTCAAAAAAAAAAAAAAGAAAAAGAAAAAGAAAAAGAAAGGGGGTAAGGATTAAACAACTATTCCTAGGATAACACGTTAACTACTTGGGTAAGAAATTCAACAGAAGCCTAAACTTCACCGAGTGACAAACTTGAAATTAAAAAGAAGCATATATATATATATATATATATATATATGA
>NW_007061731.1:0-780 GCF_000164805.1 Carlito syrichta | reverse complement strand
CCGCCACCGTCAGACCAGGAAGAGGCTGTCGCCGGCCGGGTGCGGCCTCCGGGGTGGCCAGACGCGGTCGCGTGTGCGCGCAGGCAGGTGTCACGCGAGGGGATGGGAGTGCCCAGCGCGCCGCTCCTGCCGGAAAGCCTTTGCCCTAATGCCTCTGGCTCCCGTAGGGGAAGAGGCGCTCACCTCTGGATGCCTAGAGCGGACAGGGAGCGTGCCCTGCCAGAGTGGGGACAGGCGGATGGCGGGGACAGGCGGGCTCTGATGCTCCGCTCCCTGCACGTGGCTCCCGCCAGGCAGGGCCACCAGGGTCTCCGGAGGAGTGGCTGGTGAGCTCGCCCGTCCTTGGAGTGCTGGCACCCGGCAGTCCCCAAATCCAGAAGCGGTGCCGTGTATACGTGCAGGTTCTGGTTCTTGTGTTCAGCAGAGGTGATAGGGGTGGGAGTACAGAATCAGAGTGTTCCTTTACTCCAAACTTGGCGAGTGTTTAAAAATAGAATGAACATATCCTGGCTCTCTCCTGCTCCTGCTCCCTCGCTCTCCTTACCTCTCCTGTTATCCTTGAAAACACAAAGGTTTGAGTAGGAATATGCTTAGCCCTCAGAAAGAAGTTTAAATTCATGCTAAAGAGTCTTGAACTTCTTGTAAGACCATTTTTGCTGTTTTTGGTAAAAGGGAAGGGATGAAATTTGCTTTCAGCTTGACTTTTGCAGAGCCAGAGTTTCTCCTGGCCGGCCAAATGAGAGTGCTCTGGGGATGAACGTGTTGGACTGTGAGAATGCT
>NW_007061730.1:0-1054 GCF_000164805.1 Carlito syrichta | reverse complement strand
AAATAAATGCCTTTTTTGAGGTCCCTCCTTTTAGAATTGCTTTGGATATAATTAGTTAAGATGAGGTCATATTGGAGTAATGTGGTTCTCTAATGCAATATGACTAATGTTCTTATAAGAAGAGGAAATCTGGGCACAGACAGCAAACAAGGAATGTACCAGGTGAAGATGAAAACAGAGATGGGGGTGATGCATTTACAAGTCAGAGAATATGTAAACTGCTGGCAAACCCCCAGCAGCTGGGGAAAGGCATGAACCAGATTCTCCCTCAAAGTCCTCAGGGGAAGCAACCCTGCTGACACTTTGATTTGGACTTCCTGCCACCAGAACTACCAGACAAGACACCTCTGTTCCTTAAACCTCTAAGTCTGTGGCATTTTGATACAACAACCTGAGCAAACTAACATGTTATGATGAATTTTCAGCTAGTTCACTGAAAAGGCAAAAAGAAAACAGGAAGGTATTGCAGAGGCAAATAAAGGTAGCAGCTTCCACCCCACAGGGGATGAAAAAAAGAGGGAGGACACAGGGGAGGAACCCACAGGCTTGAGACTCAAACCTGTGGGATGGGTACATGCTTGGCTGAATCTGGGCTCGCTGAGGAGCCTGAACACCCGGCTTGGTGAGCATTGGACACCAGGAAAACTGGACAAGCTTTTGCCTGGTGAAGTCACGTGGTTGTGGCAGCACTGAGGGTGATGGGAAAGGATCTGGCCAGGAAGGAAGAGGCCACAATGGAGAGATGAGATTTGCAAAGTCCTGGCTCCGTACTGCAGAAGACAGTGTTGAAACTGAGAGACAAAGATGTAATGAGCACATATCCTTCTTAGCATTTATTTTTGCCTTGTAGAATAACTGTCTGTATGTGTTCAACCATCTGCTTTAGTACTTAATGTAATGTAGCTTCTCCCCAGCACATGATATTGCCTTTTTCTTTCTTTCTTGAGTCAGGGTCTCACTCTATCACCCAGCCTGGAATGCAGGGACACAATTACGGATCGCCGAAGCAACAATCTTCTGGGCTGAAGAGATTTTCCTGCCTCAGCCTCCCGTG
>NW_007061729.1:0-805 GCF_000164805.1 Carlito syrichta | reverse complement strand
TGTGTTTCATCCAGTCAGTTCTACACACATGCAGGTTCCTTGTTCTCAGGTTGTTCTTTCATGAATCCAATCTATAGATATAAATTATTTTCTGAAAAATATCAATAAAATTAAAAGCAATACAAGTAAACTATTCAGTGATAATCATCAAATATCATTTACATTGTATGTATTAGATGTTAACAGTACAGTAATCTAGAAATTATTTAAAACATATAGGAACATGTGCATAGCTCATATGCAAATACTATACAATTTTTTATGAGGGAATTGAAAATTCGTGAATTTTGGAGTGGTTATTAAGGGAAACTGAGGGAACATTGTACTTAATGGAAAAAATTTATATCTATATACACATAAATGTATAATGAAATGGCATCATAATGCACAAGTATTTTTGTAACTGCCTTAAGAATGTATAATGAGCCGGGCTCAGTGGCTCAGCCTGTAATCCCACGCCTTTGGGAGGCTGAGGTGAGTGGATTGCCTGAGACCGCGGGTTCGAGACCCGCCTGGGCAGCGAGACCTCATCTCTACAATAAATCAAAAAATCAGCCGGGCATGGTAGCGCATGCCTGTAATTCTGGCTACTCGGAAGGCTGAGGCGGAAGGATCGCCAGAGCCCAGCAGGTCGAGGCTGCGGTGGCCGGGAGCGGCCACTGCGCTCTAGTCTGGGAGACCTAGTGAGACTCCAACTCAAAAAAAAAAAAAAGAATGTATAATGCCTGTTTCAGTGCCATAATCATTCCATGGCATCTCTTTGAGATTTTGTGCTTTGCTAAATACAGCCACTTAAGCAGTCAGA
>NW_007061728.1:0-663 GCF_000164805.1 Carlito syrichta | reverse complement strand
CATGGGAGACATTCCTCCAAACGGCACGTCACTGAATGGGGGGGCAACAAGTATTACAGTGGCTTGGTCTTTGGCGTGACGCGTGATTCTCCCTGTTTTTCAGCGTGTATTATCCTACATTGAATGCAAAGGCCTAGCAGAGCTGTATGCAACGTTTCCTGTATACAAAGTGCACAACTCCATGGTGCCACACTGAGCGACATGACCGGTTCGCTGTCATCTTTGGGAAAGCATGATCTGTTCACCTACTGAATTCTAAAGTGTTTGTGATTTGACCTGTCCGTCTCCTATCCAAAGCCATTGCTCTTCCGTTGGCATTTACGAGGAAGAGCTGACAGGCTTGGCTTGCTGGCTGTGAGTGTGCATCAGCTTGGGGAATGCTGTGTCAAATGTTTACTGCATTGTGATGTATTTTCCAGTAGTTTGATTCTTGTGTGCTGTACGGTGTAATACACGATTCTCAAGGTACGGCTTGAATGAGCATAGCCGAGCATGTTATGTCGATACTTCACATGTAGGAATGAGCATGTCAATGGTGTCAGACTGAGTGAAATGAGTGCTACACACTCACTTGTAGAAAAGCAGTGCTTGCCTTCTGTTTGAGCCCTGAAACCTTTTACCCCTTGGCGTTTCTCTAGGCTAGGAAATGCAGTCACTCTCGCG
>NW_007061727.1:0-805 GCF_000164805.1 Carlito syrichta | reverse complement strand
GGTAGGGTACAATCAGGTGAAATATATTAATATCATTTTACAGGAACCCTTGTGTTCAGGCCTGTCCCCGAACGTCCCGGCACCCCAGGCACAAACCAACTACTGCAAGTCCTGGCCCTCCCCTGCCCTGCATTTCCCAACTCTGAAAATCTTTTTTGTTGTCGTTATTATGATGCTTGTGCAAGGTCCAATTATGAGTGAGTACATGTGATACTCAGTTTCTGCTTCCGTGAAAGGTCACCCAGTAGTATAGACTCTAACTCCATCCAGGTTTCCGTGAACTTCGTGAGTTTGTTCTCGTTGTGACTGCATAATATGGCATTGTTCCTACGTACCACATATGTTGAATCCAGTCCTCTTTAGATGGGCAGGATGGTTGGCTCCATGTTCTTGCTACTGCGAACAATGTGGCGATAAACATACATGTGCAAATATCTCTTGGAGAGAGGGATTTCGTTCTTCCTGGTACGTTCCTAGTAGGAGGATGGCAGGGTCGATTTTTAGATCGTTTAGGAATCACCAAATGCTTATCCACAGAGCTGGTCTGAGTTTACACTCCCACGAGCAGTGTAGAAGTGTTCCCTTTGTGTCATTTCCACGCCAGCATCTGTCGTTTTGGGAATGATTGATGATAGCCATCCTGACTGAAAATTGGTGACTCCTCAAGGTCGTTTTCACTTGCATTTTCGGATGACAAATGAGGCTGAGCTTTTTCAAATGTCTTTGGTGGCTGCTTGTATGTCTGCTGTTGAGATGGGTCTGTTCATATCTTTTGCTCACTGTGAAATGAGGCTGTTTGTTTTTT
>NW_007061726.1:0-796 GCF_000164805.1 Carlito syrichta | reverse complement strand
TGCACCTCCAGTCTGGGCGACAGAGTGAGACTCCAACTCAAAATAAATAAATAAATAAATAAAAAATAAAAATAAAAATATTGGCTTCTGTTTCCAAACAAGGGCATGCTGGATCCAGATATGAATAGGACAAAGTGGGCCTCCAAGAAGCACACAGCCGAGCAGACTGAGAGGTAGCCAGGGGACGTTTTATGCCCAGTACGTGGTGACTTGGGTGGGGGCAGGGAGAGGAGGGAGGTGGGTGGGGAAACAGGATCAAACTCTGGGATGCTGGAGGAAGAACAGGAAACACCAGATCAGTCATAGGAGGAGGGAGGGGAGGGCTTCACGTGCAAATTTGGTTTCTTCATTTTCTCTGCCCCCTCTGCCTCCACCCCTATTTATTTGGTCTATTTTACATTCTGGGATGAAAGTCCCTTTTTGGGGTCATCAGTTGATGGCCAGGAAGCCAAAGGGCAGGACCAGAATACGTGACTTCAGGTCCCCGTAGAAAGTCCCACATGGGCCCCGGGGACCAGTGACATGGCCTTATCTTCTCTCGTCTCGTCGATGCCCAGCTTGGGCGGAGGAAGCAGGGCTAGCCGGGTGGAAGAATGACTCGAGGAATGAATCTGTGGAGAGCAGAGTCCCAGAAGAATCTCCCGTGTGGAACCCGATCGCTCTCAGGCTCCCCAGAGGGAAGGAAGAGGAGGAGGAGGAGGAGGAGGAGGAGGAGGAGGAGGAGGAGGAGCAGGCAGAAACTGGGGTCCAGCCTGGGAAGCAGAGGTGCTGTTCTCAGACCCCCAGGCCCAGGACA
>NW_007061725.1:0-733 GCF_000164805.1 Carlito syrichta | reverse complement strand
TCTGGGAGTAGGCCAGAGATTGAGAATCTGGGCTGTTCATGTGGTGGGTCATGAGGGGAGATAGAGAAACCAGCAAAAATTTTGGTGACTGTCAAGTTAGAGTGAAAAAATTATTTCCATTCCCCAAACCAGTTTTCTTTTAAGATATTTGCCTCAGTACATGACTAATTTCTCTTTAAAAATATTTGCCAAATTCTAAAACTAAAAGAAAGCTAAGCAGAAAGTGTCTGAAAACCAGAGCTGAATTTACTAGTCTATAGTCATGTGGAGATACAGATCTTTAGGATAGGATAAGAATCCCCTGAGAATACACCTGGCAAGAGTCGGCAGCCCTGACTGGATATCATGGTGAACTGATGCTGACAGTTTCCTGCACTTCTTGTCTTGGATATACTTGCCAATTCTGGTGCAGCAAAAGCAGAGTCTACTGACTGTGGCCCATGGGCCAAATCTGCCAGCTGCCTGTTTCTGAAAATAGAGGGTGTTTTTTTGGGAAAAAACCATGTTCATGCATTTATACATTGTCTGTGACTGCTTTTATGCTACCATGGCTGAGGTGAATAGTTGTGATAGAGATTGTAAGGCCCAGAAGGCCTAAAATCATTAGTTATCCTCTGGTCTTTTACACCTCTCTGCTAGAGACTGAGGATCAGGGTTTTGCCTCTAATAAAGAGTCACTAATTGGAGAAGAGTGACCAGTACAGCTTTTGATATTTCAGTAAGGCTGGAATAC
>NW_007061724.1:0-664 GCF_000164805.1 Carlito syrichta | reverse complement strand
CTAAAGAGATACACACAAACGTGTAATAGATCTGCTTGTGGAGGAATTCAATGCATGGTAATTAGTCCGTGGCAACTTTGAATTTCTTAAAATTAGGAACATTGATTCTTTACTGAAATGTAAGTTACTTGCAGATACTTTATTCCTTTTATTCTTGGCTTTTTTTTTTTTTTTTTTTAAGAAACAACTTGAGCTTATTTTCTAAGTGAGGTTTTCATTTATGCTTTATGCTACTTGACTCAGAAGATCAAGATGGGAAGTTCCTTAAAATTAAAAGCTCTCATAGATGTCTTCAAGCGTGGTTACATAGATCTAGGTTATGCATTTTGTCAGAAATATGACAGAGGTTACGCTGTGTTTTTCTCATTACATCTTTTCAGGTGATGCAGAATTTCAACTTGTCCCTTAGTCATAATGATGTTCACTTTGTTCACATGATTAAGGTGGCATCAGCCAGACTTGTTCACTGCATAGTTACTCTCTCACCTTTTGAAATTCATTAATTATTTGGTTGGGAAAAACTTTGAAGCTATGTAAATATTCAGTTCATCATCAAACTTTCAATTTGCCCATTATTAACTTATATCAGTATGGACTCAGAGTTTCTCATTTTATTCAGTGTGTTGTAATCCATGAGGGTATCTTTGTATTTTGATATTCCAGT
>NW_007061723.1:0-720 GCF_000164805.1 Carlito syrichta | reverse complement strand
AATGAATAAGTGAAGAAAAAGCATAGAGATTCCACGCCCACACCAAAAGTATGGGAGCTCTGTGGACATCCACTCAGAGAACAGTCATAACCCATGATTGCAGCTGCTTTCAAAAAGTTCTTCAAAGTCTGTGGAGTTTGTCTTAAGTTAGGCATGCAGCCACCAGAAATGTTTGGTCTCCGTGACAGCATTGAGAATAGGTGGCACATGGCCATGACCTATCCCCGGCGCTATCTGTACATAGTGAAAGGTCTGCATGGTTGCGCGTGGTCGAGAAGTTGGTGCTGTGTTTTCCCTCAGCTCCCAGACCAGAGTGTCAGTGTCTTCTTTCCAGCTCTGTGTCCTAGAGGTTCAATTCCTGGAAAGTGAGTCCGAGAGGCTGGGACTTCCTTCCTCCACCTGTTGCCCACTCAGAGGATTGGAGCTCTGTCCCGGGCCTGGCAGGCTGGGAAAATGGGGTCAAATTGTCTGCAAGCTGCTTTTCTTGTAGAGCAGAGGTTGCATGCTGGTGGCGGCCACCTGTGAGTACCTGGAAACATGACCTCTCTCAGCACCCATCCTGAAGCATGGGTGTCACTCCAAGAGAAGTGGGTCTCTGTCCTTACCTTTGGCTCCACAGCATGGGTTTAGAGGAGGTTTTCCTCGCATTAGAGGCCCTTCGTATGATCACAGCCCTCTGAAATTACCACTAAAAGGGTTGGCTACTGTTCAAGGAGAGTG
>NW_007061722.1:0-754 GCF_000164805.1 Carlito syrichta | reverse complement strand
TGGACACCAACCAAAGATTATGTGGCCCAGAATTTCTTTAGCGTGGAAAGAGAGAACTGACCTTTCATTAAGAACACAGAGCTTTGCGGATAGGCAGGCAGAACTTGGGAGGCTGTGTTGCAGCTTGAGCAGTCCTTGGGCTTCCCACCACCCCTAGATGCATCCCCTGCCTCCAGGGAACACACTGGTGGCCTTGAGTGGCTTAGGTGCAGGCAGCCAGGATCCTACTACTCACACTGCACAGCCTAGTAGGTCATGCCCAGAGAGGAATTCCCAAGGTCCCTCTGTCTATTAACCCACAGACAGAAAGACATGGCTTTGCCTTGTTAAAGAGAAATACAAATGTAGACTGCTAGGGGTGGGCAGACTGAGATTATGAGAGACCAAATGCATCTTCATGGAAAATCATACAACTCCCTCTCCTCAATCCTCTACCAACAAGGCTCATGGCAGTGCCTAACTCTTCAAGATTCCTTAGGAAATGATACCAGTGACATTAGAAAAATGTAGTACCTGTAACCACAGGCATTCTGCTTCCAAGGCATTGACAACCGCTGCCATCCCAGCTTTTGCTTGACTTGGGTTGCCATGGTCCATTTATCTCTATTTAATACAAATACAAATGTGGGATTTTACACACCTTGCTTCAAATGGGAGCATGGTTGGCTTGTGTTTGCCATGTGGATATCTCTGTCTCCATTGCCTACAGGATACCATTTTTGGGTGCCCCTGTGTCTGGGTGCTGACTATGAGG
>NW_007061721.1:0-525 GCF_000164805.1 Carlito syrichta | reverse complement strand
TAGCTAGCCAGCCATCTAGCCAGCTGAGTTAAATACCTACTTACCTAGCCAATTGGCTAGCCAGCTAACTTAATTGCCTGACTTAACAAGCTAACCAGCTGTCTAGGCAGCTGATGGAACTAGTGAACTACCTAGTTAGCAAGTTGACTAGCCAATTGAAATAACTAGCTGACTTAACCAGCTAGCCAGCTGGCTAGCCAGCTGACTCAACTAGCTGACATAACTAGATAGCCAGCTGGCTAGACAGCTGACTTAACTAGCTTACACTACTAGCTAGCCAGGTGGCTAGACAGAAGAATAAAATAGCTAGCTACCTAAGTATTCCACTGACTTGACAGCTGACTTAACTACCTAGCTAACCAACTGACTAGCTAGCTGACATAACTAGGTGACTTAACTAGCTAGTCAGCTGGCTAGTGATCTGAATTAAAAAGCTAGCAACCCAGCAAGGCAGCTGGCTAGCCAGCTGACTTAACTAGCAGACTTAACTAGCTAGTCAGCTGACTTAACTAGCTGACTAACTAG
>NW_007061720.1:0-1005 GCF_000164805.1 Carlito syrichta | reverse complement strand
TTAACGATTGTTTCTAAACATTAGTGAAAAGTTCGAAAAGCAGGGCACTAAGGAGGAACACATCACCCATCAAAGTAGGCATTTGTTGCCTGTAGGATAATCTGATGAATCAGGATTTTAGGTTCGCTCTTGGAACAATGAGAAAAATCACTTCACAGCTTAATTTCAAAGTAGTAATGCAGATAACTGACTTTTAAAGGACTTTGCAAATAGTAAGGTCCAGGTTATAACAAGTAATCATTAAAATGTTACCATAGCAACTTAATCTAAGAGAATGTATTTTATTTGGGGGGGATAAATTAGGCTATAAATGAAATGAGCACTGAACAAGACATACAGATCACAGAGTTGACATTTCTCTAGAAGAAAACATGAAGAGCTTGAAACAATTTGCGAATGTACTTAGTCTTAAACCTAAATCCTAATACCATTTAGTCCTTGTTAATTATTAATAAAACAGAAAAGAATCTGTGTCTAAATGCAGTTAGTTTCTAGGGGTCATAATTAGCAGTGTAAGAATTAAACTCCAAACATACAAGAAAAACTAAAGTAGCATTCCAAAATGATGTACATTTGATAGCTTTAAAGTTCACGAACTCAGACTCATATTTGGTTCCAGTTATGTAAGCCTAGACATCACCCAGCTTCCAAATATTATCACAGAATATTTGTTTTAAGTTTGTTTTAAATCTGCCACGAAAACCTGCCCATAGTCTAAACATGAGTTTTAGCAGATGAGAAAAAATGATTCTGGTGTTTGAATCACACTGTCTCAGCAAGGGAGTCACAGAAACCTGCCAAGGCAGTAGGCCAATGACTCCAAATTAACTTCATTACTGAATTAAATAAACACAACTACACTAATGTAAAATATTATCTTCATTTAAGCTAATGCTTTAAACAGTATGTACCGTGTTTTTAAGACAGAGCTTTAAATATATTAGTTTACTACAATTTACCACAGAGCATGGATCTGTGAAATTAATTCTTTAGAAAGCAGAGTCC
>NW_007061719.1:0-649 GCF_000164805.1 Carlito syrichta | reverse complement strand
CGCTAACCCCAGCTGACATCGGCAGAGCGCTTCCTGCTCTGAGCGCTGTCTACACCCGTTCATTTACCAAACTCTCTCACCGGCCCTAACTCCGGCCCTGGCGTGGCTTCCCGCCCTGGCTCAGCCTCTCCCTGCTGCCAGAAGCCCCTTCTCCCACCCTTTGCCTAACTATCCCCTTCAGAGCTAACTAGACTCATCTCAGATGTCCCCTTCCGATCTCACCATGACCCCAGGCACCACTTCTGGACTCCCACAGCCCCTGCTTTTCTTCTCTCTGTCCACACTGGGCGCTCATTGCCCATCATCACGGCTGTCTCCTCCACCATCAAGGCCAAGAAAGACTCAGGAAAGTCAGTACAAAGTCCTAGGGCTCAAGTTCTACAAGGGGTCAAGGCTGAGGACAAGGTTTGACTTTGTTTAGCCTACTTTGAGTATGGCATAGAAAAGACACAAGTATTTGAGGGATGGATGGATGGATGGATGGATGGATGGATGGATGTGGAAAATGGGTGATTAAGTGGATAGGTGGATAGATGGATAGGAAGGATAGATGGATGGATGGGTAGATAGGTAGGTAGATGGATGGATGGATGGATGGATGGATGGATGAATGGATAGATGGGTGGATGTGGATAAATGGGTGATGAAG
>NW_007061718.1:42716-68494 GCF_000164805.1 Carlito syrichta | reverse complement strand
TTTTCAAGGTCTTGGGTCTACTTCTTTGTCCTTCAGTGTATGCTTCTTACAACTTCAGCCTTTACCTCCATACACTGCAGTTAAGCTGCATGCCCTGTTTTATACTCCTGCTTTCAATTTCCTATTGGATACCTCTATATTTTCCAAATGTACAAAATTGAGCTCCCCAGAGTTGTTCTTTGTGCGATTTCTTTATCTCTGTATCTCTCATGTCACTATTTATTTTCTGGTTACCAAGATCTAAATGTGAAAGAACTGTGTGACTCATTTTCTGCTTTCACCCTCACATCCAAATAGTCACCAAATCCTTTCTTATCTTTATTTGTGACGTATGTTGAGTTCATCCTTAGTGCCACCATCCACCATGTCCCAGGCTCCCGTACAGAGACAGAAAGGCACATACATCAGTCTACTGTATTTGTTTATTACCAGGACTGTCATAACAAAACACCACAGATTGTGGGGCTTAAAAGGCATAAGTTAGTTTTCTCATAATTCTAGAGACTAGGTGTCCAAGTTCAAGATGCCAGCAGAGTTGCTTTCTATTGAGGCTTCTCTTGCTTGACTTGCAGACAGTCACCTTCCTGCTGTGTCTTCACATCTTCACACGACCTTTTCTTTGTGCACATGCCCAACTGATGTCTCTTCCTCTTCTTATGACACCAGTCATATTGGATAAGGACTCTCACTCTTATGACCCTATCTAACCTTAACTACCTCTTTAAAGGCACACGTTTTCAAATACTGTCACATTGGTAGTTAGGGCTTCAACATAAGAATTCAATCCAAGCTGGGCTCGGTGGCTCAGCCTGTAATCCTGTGCTTTGGGAGGCTGAGGTGAGTGGATTGCCTGAACCCATGGGTTCAAGTTGCCCTGGGCAACTTGGCGAGACCTCATCTCTACAATAAATCAAAAATTAGCTGGGCATGGTAGCACATGCCTGTAATTCCAGCTACTTGGAAGGCTGAGGCAGAAGGATCGCCTGAATCCAGCAGGTCGAGGCTATGGTGGCCGGGAGTGGCCACTGCACTCCAGTCTGGGCAACAGAGTGAGACTCCAATGCAAAAAAAGAAAAAAGAAAAAAAGAATTCAGTCCATAACAGTTTACTGATCAACCATGCTGAGGCCAGGCTTAGCACTCAGGAACTAGTGAGGAGAGAATATCATGCCAGCAACAGTGGTAGAAGCTAAGGCCATATAGCACCTGGTTCAGAAGTCACATCCAGTTGGCAGCAGCAGAAATGGTATAAATATGAGTTCCAGGTTCAAAAGTTACTCCAAAGTGGTAAAGAGAAAGAAAGAAAGAAAGAAAGAAAGAAAGAAAGAAAGAAAGAAAGAAAGAAAGAAAGAAAGCAAACTGAAATGATTGGGGACTGGCAGTAGCAGTCATTATTAACTCACCAGACCAGGTCTGCAATGAGGAGTGCATTATTTCTAGAAGTTTAGCTTTAAAGGTGTTCTCCAGTCTTCTAACAATCTTACTTGCCATATATACATATTATGTTTATGATATGTGAGTAAAATAATATGTGTCCCATAGCTTATTTGGTATAATTGTTATTCAATATGACCCTTAAGACATGAATATGTCTACAGAAAGTGCTTTATAAAATACTTTTTAAAATAACTGTGGAAATAATAGTAATTCAGATACTTTTAAGAACAAGAAAACATGTTTGTGATTGAGGTCATCTACATGTTAGAAATAACTTGATCAAGTTGTAGAGCCTTGGTCACTCCTATTTTTTAAACAAACTCCCTTTCTACCTAATCACTTAGAGTCAACTTTGAGTGCTTGAAATTAAAAAGCCTGATACCTAGATTACGGCAACAGGCTCCCAAGCAAGTGTCTATACTATTTTTATCCTAAAAAGTATTTTCAAACACATATCTTAAAAACACTGCTTTCATCGTGTCCATCTTTGTGCACAATTTCTTTTTTTCTTTTTCTTAAAAAACATTTTTTTTAAATTTTAAAGATGTGGGGTACAATTCAGGGTTAGGTATACAAATGTTCATTATGCAGGTATCCTTGTCGATGAGGTAGTCCACAAATTCTTAAGGAACCTTGGATATTATTATTTCAACTTGACGCATTTAGTGTCAGAACACCAATTTAAATTAGCCTAAGCAAAAAAAGTTTATTCTTTAGTTGACATAGCCATGAAGTTCAAAGGGGTGGATAAAACTTCAGACATTCAGGCACGGCTGCATTCAGGGGTTCAGATTATGTCTTTGGGGCTGTATCTTTCTTCATCTCCCAACTCCACAGATAGACCCTGGCTAATTGACCTTTAAAGGATAGAGATAGACATATGAGTATCTTCTCTTTTTTTTTTTTTGAGTTGGAGTCTCACTCTGTCACCCAGACTAGAGTGCAGTGGCCGCTCCCGGCCACCGCAGTCTCGACCTGCTGGGCTCCTGTGATCCTTCCGCCTCACCCTCCCAAGTAGCTGGAAGCACAGGTGCACGCTACCACGCCCGGCTAATTTTTTGATTTATTGTAGAGATGAGATCTCACCAACTTGCACAGGTGGGCCTTGAACCCACGAACTAAGGCAATTCACTCACCTCAGCTTCCCAAGGCGCGGGATTACAGGCTGAGCCACCAAGCCTGACTGAGTATCTTTTTCTCAACTACTGTCTTTCTCCTATAGAATTCTGCATTCTGATTGGTCCTGCGTGAGTTATGACTTATTCACTAGACCAATCAGTGTCCAGAGGGACAGGCTCCTAATGGGCTGGGCTGGGCTGTGTGCCCATTGCCAAGATGGGAGAAGCCAAAGAGAGCATATTCTCCAAAGGAAAAATGTCTCAACAGAATAATTTCAGAAACACACCAGTTTTTTGGGAGTAGTATACTCTCCACACCTCCAAATTACACCGGCTGGTTTCCTGTTCTGCAGGGGGTGTTTTAGGCACTAATAATGACTTTTAGCTTTCCCAGGAAGAAGCTGCTCTGTGTCTCAGGGAAGCAAGTTTCCTGCGGAAGAGAGTGAGCATTGGCCTCCTGGACCAAAGGGCAGCGAACTGTGTCTCTGTTTCTACCCCTTCCCAGGTCACTTTTGAAGCTTGCCTAATTCACTTTTCCCTGGTTGTGGGAGCATCACCAACCCCTCTTTCCACTCACAGCACTGCAGGAGACCCTATGTGCTCTTTTGAGATCAAAAGATCTGCATCCCTGCATCCAGGGAGAATTGGGTCCGTTGTTTCAGAGGGCTTCCTCTAGGCTAATCTGACAAGTGTGAAAGGACCCATTTAGAGAGGTTTGATGAATAAAGATCAAACTCAGGCACAATCAAAAGCTGTTTGTTAACAGGCAAGATGTTCTTCAAAGCCTTTGTCAGGAGCAAGGAGGACTTATCTTGCAGCACTGTGTGGAGAAAGTAGGTGGATCTGGGGGCATTCATTGGAAGTTCTAAGCAGATGACTGCTGGCCTGGTTGCTGGGCACAGAATTATCAGGAAGTCTCTTGGGTTATGTGGGCAGTGCTGGTAGATAAGGGTCTGGGAAAAATAACAAGGCATGCAGTAGCAGGTAATGCTTATTGGAGAAGCTCTCCAAATCCTCCTGTTTTTGTACTCGCTCTCTGGAAGGAGCCACATGCTGCAAATCAGAGACACTCTTTCCTAATCCTGGATCCCTGGTTTAGGAAGTCAAACTATCCTGGTGTCTTATAAACCATGTACCTATTTTTCACTTGATAAACAAATACACAGAGGCATTAGCTTCCTTAAATCAACACTAGATTGGGGACATGATGGTGCTTCCAGGGCGACCTCCCTAATGCCTGCTATTAATGATAATAGATAACATTTATTAAATGCCTACCATATGCTAGGCAGGCACTGTGCGTACATGATCTCATTTGATCCTCACCACACCCTAGACTCCTATTTTCCTCATTTAACAAATGTAGGAACTGAGAGCCTGAGAAGTTCATGCGATTCATTTAAGGCTTCACACTATTACATTGAAGAGCTGGGAGTTGAACCTCTATGGCTTGTTGTATCCAAAGCCTGTGTCCTAACTGCTTATCCTATTGCCAGTCTAACTAGACCCACCAAGGACGTCATCTCCTTTATCCTTGGGAAATGGAATGCAGGCATTTTTATTCTAGGCTTCCATCCTAGATGGAAAGACCAAGGCACACAGAGGTTAAAGTGACTCACCTGGAACTATAATGGTCCACAGAATTTACCATAAGGGATAGATTTTTTCTTATTATAAAATGTAAGCTATGAGTCAAACAGCAACAGATTTAAGGATGTCAGGGTAATGGTGGCAGAAAAAGCCACCCAGAATCCAGAGTGACTGAGTTACCGATTGAGTTCACTCATGCAATGATTTCTATCAGCATACAGATGTGTCTTAATATCACTCCTCAAAGGAATGACTATGAACTCACTTGCACAAAACAGTAGCTACTTAAACTTAATTAAAATGAAATGAACTGACAATCCAGTTCCTCAGCCCTACCAGCCACTTTTCAAGCACCCAATAGCAGATACAGAGCATTTGCATCATGACAGAAAGTTCCACTGGATGGAATAAAACCTCCCTTGACTCACGTTCTCTGTGAGTGACCACCCTGTTTCTCTATTGTCCTTCATCCTTCACAGCAAAACTTGAAAGAGTCAGCTCTGCTCATTTTCTCTTTCTCTCCTCAGTCTACTACATTCAGGCTTTTCATATCAACCACTTCAAGGAACTTTTTTCGAAGTTGTTAATGGCCCTAATTTTGCCAAAGTCCTCACCTTGCTCATCCTCTCAGCTGTGTTAGATGCTGTTGGTAACACCTTCCTTCTTCAAACACTATCTTCCCTGAGCTTCTGGAAGACCACACTGTCTTGATTCTCCTCCTCCCTAGATGAGACTCATGTCACTCTTCTTTATTTCCTTTTCCTCCCACAAGACTTCTCAATTCCGGGGTGCTTGGGGCTTCATCCTCAGACTGCCTTCCTCAGGTCTCTACACCCTTACCATGAGTGATCCTAACAGCCAGAAAGTAGAAGGCACAGCACACAGGCTTAATGCCCTCCAATGACTCTCCACTATGACCAGAATAAAATCCAAGGTGCTTGCTGTGGCCAGAATAAAATCCAAGGCCCTGCATGAGTTGGCCTCTGGTCTACCTCTGCCCTCCCTCTGTCTGTGTTTGTTTTTTCTCTGTACTTTGGACATTTGTTTCTGCTGAGTCTTTGGATAAGACTGCTCCCCCAGATCTTTCAGTGGTTGTTCCTTGTCATTAGGGTCTTGACTCAAACATCACCTTATCTGCAAAGTTATTCTTAACCATTCCAAATTTAGCAGTTGGGTCAGGCGCAGTGGCTCACAACTATAATCTCAGCACTTTGGGAGGCCGAGGTGAGAGGGCTGCCAGACAGAGTCCAGGAGTTTGAGACCAGCCTGGGCAACATGGCGAGACCTTATCTCTACAAAACATTTTTAAGAATTAGCCAGGTGTGGAGGCATGCCTGTAGTCCCAGCTACTTGAGACTGAGGTGGAACTCATGAGCCCAGGAGGTTGAGGCTGTGGTAGCCATGATAGTGCCACTGGACTCCAGCCTGGGTGACAGAGTGAGAATCTGACTCCAATAAATAAATAAGTAAATAAATAAACATAGCAGTTCTCCCCAGGATGTGCTAATATATTTTGTCCTGTTTTATTTAATTATAGTATCTACCTTGAAATTCTAAATTATAGCATTTAATTGACCTTTCCTCATTTGTATTTTTTGTATTTATGGTTTGATTTCTGACATCAGCATCTCTTGCTCACCACTGAATCCTCAATATCTATCACAATGCTTGGTACCTCGTAGGTGCTCAACTAAAGCTTCTTGACCTAAAATATTTGCTGGCTAATAATTTGTCAAGGAGTCAGGGTGGGAATATTAGGACTTTAGGCAACTCTCTTGAAAGACAGAGGCAGAGGAAGAACCAATTATAGTTATTGAGAAGGGGAGGACTGTATAGCTAGAAACAAAGAGTTTCATTGCATTAACTTTTTGCCCTTGGCCAGATGGGCATGACCCATGTTTTCAGCTCATTTATTTTGTATTTAGTGACTCTGTCTATCCTTTAAGAATGGCTATTTCCCTGAACCATTTTTTGTTAATTTACTTTCAAATATGTTAACTTAACATCAGTATGACTTTTTACAAGTGGTTCTTGAACCTTAGTTTACTCATCCATAAAGTGGTTTGATTTTAGGTAGATAACTCCCAAGCTTCCTTTTCAGTATTACATTCTTAATTATCTGATGTCACTTTAAAGAACTTTAGGTTAGTAATAAATAAAAAAGAATCTCAGGTTATATTCTATCAAAAAAGCAATTTAATAATAATGTATAAAAGACTCAAGATGATTTCACTTCTAGAACTTTATCCTAAAGAAATAGAAATTTGAACAGAGATTTATTCACAACTATGTTAATCTTAGATTTATTGATAATAATTAAACAGAAACAACTTAAATAATCAACAGTAAGAAAGGCTAAATAAATTAAGATGCTTATATGTGTTTGAATATTATGATACGGGAATTTATTTGAATATTGGAATATAAATTTCAATTGGAAATTGAAATGAAGATTTCAAAAAATATGATAAGAAGGAAAAATGTTTATTTTCCAGTGTTAAATCATTTATAATCTCAATCTATATAACACCTATTCATGGAAGAAAAGCTGGAGGAAATACATCAAAATGTAACTTGTAATCATCTCTGCGTCATGAGATTAGTATTTATACATTAAAAAAATACTTATCTTTATTTTCCAAGTAATCTAGAGTGAATTTATAATACACTTTGCATCTAGCACTGGCACTTTTAAATGGAAATGAATTCCAGTGCTATAGGTTTTGGGGTCAGTATGAGTCAAACACTGTGCCATGAGCTGGGAATAAAGCAGGGCAAGGCAGGGTCTGCCCTAAGAGACAGACGAAAGGCTGAAAGGTCTCCTTTGGAGGTACTCATAGGGCACCAGGGAAGTACTAGGAAGAGGAAGGGAGTGTTTTGAGAGAGAAATGCATGAGATAGTGTTTCAAAAACAGTGTCCTGGAGGTACACTAGGTCCCACTTTCTTGTGACATTTGGCCAGGTATTTAACCTCTCAGCCTCTCAGCTTCCCATCTATAACATGGAAATAACACCATAAGCTCTCTCTACTAAACCAGGTGGTGGTTTTCAAGAGCCTCGCACATCAACAAGATATATAGAAATGCTTTTGGCTCCTGAGATTTGCACTTTAAAATCATAACTCTATTCATTCACTTGTTAGTCAGTCACAAAACTGGAAAACACCCCTTTCTAAAAGATGAACACCGAATGAAATCTTTCTCTTATTTCTTACCAATGATTGTTAGTGAGCTAATCTCTGGGTTTTGTAAGGAACAAAATACATAGGTGACGTTTTATAACACAGTTTCATTTTTAAAACAGCATAGCATGATAAATGAGCACATTTGGACTCTAGTTGGAATTTTATTATAAAACGACCAAACTCTTGGCAGATTTTCTTTTGCCTTTGTGGTCAAGGATTCCAGCATGTAAACATCAGTTGGAAGCAAGAGACAAATCTCAGATTTCCCAGAAAGCTTTTGTGTTTTTCATATCTAAGGTTGAAAAAAAATTTTAAGTCAAAGGAAGGGTTGAATGGCTTTCTAGTACAGACATTTCAGACATCACTGGTGTTGTTACAGATAAGTATAGTAATTTTTACTTTAGAAGGGAGGTGAGGGGTGAGGAAGAATCTTTCTTTTTGCTGCTCAGAAGACCCCTCCTGGATAACTGCCGACCTGGCTTCTGCTCAAGCCTGGTTCTGGCAATGAACCTCATGTGTCATATGTGACATGAAATATATGACTGGCAGAGTGCCTAGTACCCCAAAAAACCTTGTGTGGAGGGCTTCAGCTGGGTTGGTTAAATCCCTTAATTTTTAAAAGACAGTGTGTGCCGGTTCTGTTGGAAATGTATGACTTGCTAGAATCTTTCTTTTCTCTTCTCCTTTCCACATGGAACTTGCATATCAAGTTTGCCTTCCTTAGTCTGTCTTCACGGCTGTGTTTAGGGCTTTCAAATCAGCCCATCAAGGCACTGAGTGCAGGAGGTGAGTGAAAAGAAAAGAATCCAGAGGAAGGCCATCTGCACCTCTTCCTGTCACTGGCATCATAAAGGGGATTTATTAAGCACTGTCTTGTACCCGATCTACCCTGGAGTCTATATTTATTGTTGAGAAATCTCAGACCTTAATGGGTATCCAAGTATTTTGGATTTATTTGCAGAGGAGACTTAATGGCAGTTCAAATGTTTGAAGACAGTGTTCTACTTGTACTTCTCATGCTTTTATTCAATTACTACCTGTTATTATGGGTTTATAAATTGAGTACATTGGATTTGCACTGCTGAGTCAATTTTTATAAAGATCTCATTCCAGAGAGTCGATGTAGGTGGCATTTTAAAACAAATTCTTTTCCTCTGGAAGCACACCCAGCCTTAGCTTCACGTTTGTCCATATTACTGCCCTGACCCTTGGTTGCCTGTAGTCAGGACATCAGATCCTGGAAAACTCAAGAACTAGGGATCAAAATGTGGATGACAGGAAACTCAGCAGGAAGATATTAACACTAATTAGAATACTTTTTCCTGAACACAGATAATGATGGCTTTCTTTGTTCAGCATCCTGGTAAATCCCCTCACTGCAGGTTTCCATGCTCTGAACCAAGTCTGAGCATCTGGATGGAACTGCTGTTATGGCCACTTTAGCCATTCCAATTAGAGAAAGTAGGGAGTCATCTCTGCATCTCCATTCCCCAATCATCTGTGATAACTGGATTTCAGAAGGGTTTATGAAACCGTTCCTGGAAGGAAGAAGCATTAACTCTGACACGACATATTAAACATGTGCAGAAGTTATGAGCTCAAAAAGGGTAGGGATGCACAGAAGTATTTTGAATTGACACTTAATTTTTCCCCCTCATTGCACTCTCTGTGCTGAATTAATTCCACTTTTATCTTGCTTTTAAATAAAAGTGTATGGATGACAACTGAGGTCCTTCTTAGGGTCTTTATGATTTGGGATTAAGATCCTTAAGTACCGGGCAACTCATTCGCTTGTACACACTAGCCACTTATATGTAGTCAGTAGAGGAAAGGAAATGAAGGAGAAAAATGGGGGAGTGGAAAACAAAGGAAAAATAGGCAGCCATTTTCAGATAATCATAATAAAGGTTATAATAATAACTATTATTATTTTGCTGGAACAATTAAAGGGCTTTCTCTAAGAGTTAAAGATCCAATGCTACCCTAAATATAGAAGAATATGCATCTTGGACAAAATTTAAATTCATTTGAAAGTAGGGCTTTAGACATCTAGTTTAAATTCTAAACTTTGGATTTTTAAAAATTGTAAGAAAACAATGAAACATATAAGCAAACTTCTACCACACAAAAACTCATTCCAGGAAGATAGACTTGTGTTTGCTGGGCAGGTCTAAGAGGATATGAAGGCCAGTATGTAACTTGACCCCTAGCCAAAACCCACATCCCAAGTGCTTCCATGGCAGATAGACTCCTTTCCACCCCCACCAGTAATGAGATACCAAAGTGGGTGAATCAAGATGCCCTTTTCTTAGAAGTCTCCCTACCATGGCTGTCTCCTACTGAAGCAACCCTGTGGGGGAATTTGCTACAGACAGACAGTCATACAGCTGCGAAGCACAAAGCATTCTTAGAATACAGTGCCTTGCACAAGGACTGGAGCTGGCTGCCCCTAACTTTTGGGCAAAAGTGCAAATGGAAGCTCAGTCCCCCCACCCCCCTTTTTTTTCTTCCCAGCTCCATCCCACATCTCAAGGGGCTTTTTCTTCCTTGGAGTTGGTGACACACTAGGTGGCATATTCAAGTTTCATTTTCCTCCCCATCACAAATAGCTGTGCCTTGACTGTCCTTGGGTTAAGGATGTGTATCCTTGTGATATGTTCTCCCTCAGGAAGGTAACCCAGGGAAGAGATCTCTTGGGTCCAGGAAATGAGCTTAGGGCTGTTAGGGCATGGACTTATGAAGTCCTGGGCACCGAGGGTGTGTCTAGAGTACTTGAGGCACACAGGCTGTGTGTGGACACTTCTTTGGAATCTCATGGACTCCTCACTGGTGAGGCCTCTATAGAGTGAGGATTCCAGAAGACCAGGCATAAAGGTGGCACTGGGTCTGAAAGCTACCATTTTATTAGCTCCTGTTTATTTTCTGTGAATTATGTGGCTGGGATAGTATAAACTGGCACCTCCCAGTTGCAGAATAGCTTCTTAAAGTGTTCATAAGAATTACTGTGAAAGGAGATTCCTTAACCCTTCCTGGATACCTTTCCAGGATTTGATAAGCTCTCTCTCCCCTCTAAGCTGCACCACAACAATAGTCCTTCCACAGTGCTGAAAACAAATACCAAGAGGGTTAATATTGGTAAGATCATCTCTGATCAACAGCAAACATTTATTTATCGGTCATCACATGGCTTATAAAGAAATGACTGACATATTTCAGTAAGATTCACAGAGGGCTATTTGAATTAGAGAAGAGTTGGATAATTCCAGAAAGCTAAATACAGGAATTTACTCAATAATGTTTACGCTAAATTGGCATAATTTTCAGCACATGGGTGGAGGGGTTGTGGTGAGGCAGGTAAGAGTCAGTTCATGCAGGTGAACTTGTTTCTATTAACTAAGTCAAGATGGGGCTCTATTTTATTTCCTTGGGAAATTGACACATAACTGGATCCTGGAAGGGAGGGATTGATGTACCTACAGAGTTTCTGAGGGCAAGGTTTTGTCTTGCTCTTAATCACAGAGCCTGACTTACCAGATGCCTAATAGGTGCCTGATGGGGAAATATAGAAGGAATTGAAGCAAAGAGATGTTGAGTGAAAAGAGCACTTAGCAGAGCACAGTGTTCAATGGCGCTCATTGGTGAGGATGGTGATTGATATTGATTTGCATTGTTTTATAAAAAAAATATTTTCATGTTTTTTAACTTTAGACTTTCATGTGTAAATTGGATATTTTAATCATATAATCAAAGGTCCATCTACATTTAAAATGCTAAGTGTTTATTCCCAATTATTGTATCCAGGAAGTATTATATTTGTACTTTAATCAATAAATATTTGGGGTACCTATTAACTTGGATGTCTGGCTAACTGTATTAGCTTGTGGGAGACATGAAATATATGACATCTAGTCTCCACTCTTTTAAAAAAATTTATTTTGAAGATGTGGGGTACAATTCAAGGTTAAGTATACAAACATTCATTATGCAGGTACCCTTGTTGATGGGTGTGCCTCCTCTTCCCCTGGCAGTTTCCCACTACTGCCAATCCATTTCTTATAGTATTACGATAGTGGTTAAAGGTCCACTTATGAGTGAGAACATGTGATACTCTGTTCTTTGTTTCTTTGATAAGCCTACAGTACCCGGTATTCCCAGGCAGTCTCCCAACCAAGTACCATCCAGGCCCGACCCTGCTTAGCTTCCAAGATCAGATGAGATTGGGCGTGTTCAGGGTGGTATGGCTGTAGACATTTCTACTCTTTGTAGTTAGAGAGAAAAGATAATATATAAAATGCAACAAGAAAACAGTTAGTGTTCAACTCTGGACTCTAAGAGTCAAAGAGGGCTTTATGAATGGGGGGAATCCTGAAGAGTGGGGGTAACTTGAGTAATTAGATAATGGGGAGAAATTTAGATCTAAGTTGAAGGAAGAGTCTGATCAAAGGTGAAAACTGGCCGGGCACAGTGGGTCACACTTTGGGAGGACTGCTTGAGGCCAGGAGTTTGATATAGCTTGGACAACATAACAAGACAATGTTTCTCTCATATATAAGATTTTAAAATAAATTAACAATTTTTAAAAAGGTGGAAACCGGTTGACATATTTAGGGACTCTGAGAATACAAACATGATTTTAGAATAGGAAGTGGAAAATATGTTTGGATAGACAGGCTGAAAACTGATTCTGAAGACTTTGTTGGAAAGTAGAAAAGTTCAGCTAGCAGTAGAGTTACATTATTAGTGTTTGCATGTTTGTCTTATTATGTGTCTCATTAGTATGTTGTATGATGAGCCATCCTTCTGGAAATCCTCTCTGCTCTTGCTTTCCATAAGATCCCACATTTCTTGACTTTCCTCCAACATTTCCAGTCTTCTTAGTCTCCTTTTGTGAGCACTCAGAGTTCAGTTCTCTATCTGCTTTACTAGATTTAATCTAGACCTCTTCAAATACCATCTGCATGAAGATAATTCTCAAATATGCATCTCTGGCCTCATTCTACCCCTTGAACTCCTTAGACTCATATTTCCATCTACTTACTTCACATCTCTACTTGGATATCCCACAGAAGTCTCCTACTCACATATTTATCTTTCTCATACTTATATATTGATCACTCTTCATTTTGGCTGAGGCTGCTGGTTGTCCACCAACATCCTTTCTGTTCTTCCTCCTTTAGTAAAAGGACTTTCCAATTTTAGCTTGGCATGTAGTTGTTCAACAAAAGGCTTTGTTTCATGCCCCAGTTTCAGTTAGATGCAGTCTTATGGCTAATCTCTGACCAAGGAGATGTTGACAGAAGTGATGCAGGCCACTGTTAGGTGGTGGCCCTAAAATTGTGCTCTCCTTGCTGGCTGGGATGCAGCTGTAAGGGCTGAAGCCTAATACACCTAACTTGAAAAGTTATTGCTTAGGGAGCCCAAGGGTGGAACTGGCAGACACTGGACACTACTAGGGGAGGGAGGGAGGGAGAAGGGAAGGGGCGACATGGCAATACACTGGGTACCTTCCCACTCTCAAGGGAAGAGAGGGCAAGCTAGAAGCCCAAACTTTACCTGCTTGCAATTTACATATGTAGTAATTCCTCACTTGTACTCTGCAACTCCAAAATAAAAATTTAAAAAAGAAACTTTGTGCTTAAGATGGTCTGGGCTCTTTACTTAGAACTTATTATGTGAGCGAGAACCATTTCCATCTTTTTTTGAGCCACTGTGCTTTGGGATCATTCTGAACAGTAGTTTAGACTGCACACCTAACTAATAAACCCAGTCTTCCCTAGGGCATCTCCATCCATCTAATTTCCCAAGTCAGAAAGCTGTTGATACCCCATCCTTCTTCTTCAGATCCAATTTATCAGCATGTCCTGTCAATTATACCCAAAAAGTATATCTCTGATCCATCCACAATCCAAATTCAGGCATGGCTGCTACACCCTGGTCACCTCATTTGGTTTTGACCCCATATGGCCCTACTACTAACTGCAGACAGAGACAGCTCTAAAAACATAAATGCATCATGTTGTGTTCCTTGATGCCTTCACATCTCACTAAGAGAAAATCTCAAGTGTCCTGAACTTGATCCTCTATGATCCAGCCTTTCCTTTCCTTTCCTTTTCAGGCTCATTGGGTATCACTTTCCCCTTGCTAACCAGCCTTGAGCCACAGTGGCCTTCTTTCTATTTCAGTTCTTCCAACATGCCGAGCTCTTCCCATCCCAGGCCTCTACTCAACGTGTTGTCTCTACGTTTCCATGTCTGCTCCTTCATACTTTGAATGCTTGGCTCCTAGTTCTCCTTCCAGGCATCAACTTAACTTTCTCTTCCTCAGATCTCCAGTTCTATTTCATAACAACCTATTCTTTTCAATTATAGTACACCACAATGTATCATTATACATTAGGTGAAGGCTCTGTTTAATGTCTGCCTTCCCTGCTAGACTGGAAGCTCTGTGGAGGTGGGGCCATGTTGCTGTTGTTTACCTTCATACACTCAGCATCAACAGGGTACCTACCACATAGTAGTTGCTCAATAAATCTGATGCTTTCTGAAATAAAATAAGTAGGTGAGGAACAAGATGTGAGTGGAAGTTAAGGAAAAAGATATCTGGAAAAATATGTAAAATGGATGTGTTCATTTCCTAGGGCTGCCACAGCATGTTACTACAAACTGAGGGCCTTAAAACAAAGGAAATTTAGTCTCTCACAGTTATGGGGGTCAGAAGTCTGAAACTGAGGTATGAGCAGGGCCATTCTGTCTCTGAGGTTTCTAGGGGAGGATCCTTCCTTGCCTTTTCTAGCTTCTGATGGTTGTTGGCAATCTTTGGGGCCCCTTGGCCATAGCAGCATCACTTCAATCTCTGTCTCTGTTGTCACATGGCATTCCCCTTGTGTTGTGTGCCTTTTCTTTCTCTGAGTCTCTTCTCTTCCTAGAAGGACACCTGTAATTTTGGATTTATGACCTACTTTACTTGAGAATGACCTAATCTTAACTAATTACATATTTCAAGGTCTTGTTTCTAAATAAGGTCAGAGTCTGAGGTTCTGGGTGGACATGGAATTTGTGGGGGGAACATTATTAAATCTAGCACACTGAAGGTGTAAGAAAACCAGTTTGCAATCTTGTAGGCTGGAGGTAAAAAAGGCCTGAAGTATGTTGTAGTGAGAATTAAGAGAAAAGGTTGAGACCAGATGACATTTAGGAAATCACAGACCAAGTTAGGCGCAGTGCACCCCTATCATTCCAGCTACTTGAGAGGCTGAGACAGGACAATTCCTTGAGCTCAGGAGTTGGAGACCAGTCTGGGCAACATACCAAGACCCCATCTCAAACAAAGCAAAACCACAACAGATCATAGAATTTTAGGACTGAAATTGACCTTAGAGACATTTGAGTTTAGTGGTTCTCAAGTCAGGCTTCTTATAACCTTAAGATGAGGTGCCTCAGGGGTGGCCATGAAGTACAGGGCACAGGGGAGATTTTCTGAGTCTACCATTCCTTGTTTAATTAGAACAATTATAATATTATGTTTTTCATGTTGGATAATGCACATGAGATTTTGTTTGAGGGTCAGTTGTACTATAAATCTTGTCTAAACCTCTCATTTCATTCTTTAGGAAATTGTAGCCAATTAAAGAATAAGACAGTGATTCAAAACAAATTACATAGTGTGGACTGTTGGATTCAAGAATTTGGGAGAAGTTGACCACTGTAGTACAGGAAGTTTTCATAAGGAGCCATTAGTTTAAGCCTAATGGTTGCACTTGTGAAAAACGATGAGAAATCAATGCTCAACTGTCTTTGTTCCTATACATTACAGTTCTTCTGGATAGAGGTGTGGTGTGTTCCAGTACCTGGAGGTGATGCCAGGGGATGTGGGAGGAGCCAGGGGATCTGGGTGCTGGTTCTTCCTGCCAGGGTCCCTCAGAGACAGACTAAACACAGGTATGAAGGAGAGGGAAGTGCCACAGGTGGCATCCAGACTTCATAAGCAGAAGATGGGGAGACAGAATGGTGTGGTGGATGGGAGAAAGGATACCTCTTTTGGAGATACTGAGTTTGAGGTGACTGTGGAAAAGCAAAACTTTGGCAAGTAAACCCAGAAGAATTAAATCATTTTATGTGTCTGCTTTGTAGCCCTGTGACCTTTTGATTTCAATGACAGGGGAGTGGTTCCTGTTCCACAGTGCCCTCCTCAGAATGTCCATTTTGGAACATGCACTGTGGAGGTTAAAGAAACACCAACCTGTTACTGGGACCATCATCTCTCACCTGAACCACATACTGTTTGCTCAGAGGCCTTTCCAAATCTACCCAGAGCCCTTCTGTTTTCTTGTATAGTCTGAATTTGCCATTTCAAAAACACAAACTGATCATGTTACCCTCTCCTGCTTAAGACACTTCCCATTGCTCTTAGAGCAAAGATCAAAGTCCTCGATGCGCCTTAGAAGATTCAGCTTCATGTGACCCCTGCTTTGATTCTCTGACCTCCCTTGGCACCACTTCTCCCCCTGATCTTGGAGATCTGACCACACAGCCTCGGTTTCACTGGCCTCTTCCTGCCACAGGGCTGTTGCACATGTCCTCCATTCTGTCATTTTCTCTTAACACGCATTCACCCTTCAGATGCCAGCACAGTTAACATTTCCATGACCACCCTCCCCTCGCCCATCCCCAGTCTAGGTCAGTTTAGGTCAGGTTCCTTTTTTCTGGCAAAGCACTAAGTTTGGCTCATAAATGCGCATGCATGTTTGGGTGTCCTACTCTGAGTCCCACATGAGCAGAGGCTATGTACGTTCTGCCGTGCTCAGCACCTAGCAGAGCACCTGAAATATGAAATGTAGTAAAGCAATGAATTAATGAACGAATGAATGAAAGCCAGAACTCCAAATATTTGACAAATCCCAACATTAGCTTCAAAAGCACAATTTTATTTTTTGGGCAAACACTGCTTTTCCCTATAGGGACATATCACACTTTAACAAAAATGTACAATTTAAATCTTCCTTCTGCTATGTAAATATTTGGCAAGTTAAAGTTACATCAGATGTTAAAAGCACATTTCTTTAAAGACCTTGATTTTGGCTGTTAAAGCAGATACCGAAAGGTGTCCTTGTGTTTTAAGTGTAAAGGAATAGCTTGAACTGACTTAAAACAAAATCTCTAGAAGACCAGGTCCCTGTATCACCTTTTAGAGGCTGTGACAGTTGTGGAGAAGCTGATCAGATCTCCTGTCAAGAAAAAAGCTTTTCATGAGCTGTCACCCTCCAGCTGTGAGCCCCTCAGGCCCTGCCTTAGCTTTCTAGTAGAGGCCACTGTGCTTGCTTTTCTCAGGCAGCCCCCCCCACCCTGCCCCACACCAGTGATGGAGCATGGTCCAAGTACAGGGCCAAGTCATTTCTGCCCGTTGTAGGTCATCTCTAGCAGGCAATCTTCCCTCCGGAGCTCTCAGTTGGGTTGACCAAGACTTTGCGGAATCTACACTGTGATATGAGTCTTTCATTTCCCAGTCCTGTTTCTTCCCTAAGATTACAGACTGAAGTTTCCCTCTTACTTGTCTGTTTCCTTTCCTTCAACCTTTAATACCTTATGCTCTCTCATAAACCTCTTGCACTCCTAACTCTGTTTTAGCATCTGCTTCCCCAAAGACCCAAGGGGGTGTGGAGGGCTCCTAGTGTTGTAGTGATATAATATTAAGATGTTGAGACTTTTTTTGTTTTTTGGAGTTGGAGTCTCACTCTGTTGCCCAGACTAGAGTGCAGTGGCACACTCCCGGCCACCCCAGTCCCGACTTGCTGTGCTCTGGTGAGCCTTCTGCCTCAGCCTTCCAAGTAGCCAGAACTACAGGCACACGTTACCATGCCCGGGTAATTTTTGATTTATTGTAGAGATGAGGTCTCGCCAAGTTGCCCGGACGGGTCTCGAACCCGCAAACTCAGGCAATCCACTCGCTTCAGCCTCCCAAAGTGCTGGGATTATAGGCTGAGTCACTGAGCTCAGCTAATGTTGGGATTTTAATATTTTTTTTCAATTTTCCTTTCCTAATTTATTCTTTATGAAGAAACTGGAAGAATTAAATCAATAATTCTTTAAGTGTAAAGGAATAGTTTAATAGGTTAATTTATAAGACCTATTTCTGAAACAAAGAATAAATCCAGATAAAGTAATTCCTAGTCACTGGTCTGTAAGCTCATGGGACCTGTCACTGTGTTACTGTCCTATCCACACTGACACATGGTAGATGCTCAAGAAATGTATATCTTAAGAACCTGTTTTTTTTCTATTTATACTGAACAGAAGCGACAAGAACAAAATATTGCTATAATAGCATTTTAGATGAGGTTGTAATAGTTTTCTCAGGCTGCCATAACAAAGTACCTCAGATTGGGGGGTTTAAACAATATATATTTATTTTATCATAGTTCCAGAGAATGGAAGTCCAAGTTCAAGATGTCAGCAAGTTGATTTCTTCTGAGGCCTCTTTCCTTGGCTTGTAGGTGGCCATCTTCCTGTGTTTTCACATGGTCTTCCCTCTGTGTGTGTTTATGCCTTAATATCCTCTTCTTATAAATATACCAGTTGTATTAGATTAGGGCTTACCCTAGTGATCTCATTTTAACTTAATTACTTTTTTAAAGATCCAGTCTTCCAATGCAGTCACATTCTGTGGTACTGAGGGCTAGGGTTTCAACATATGAGTTTTGGGGGGGCACATTCAGCCCATAACAGAGGCCCAGAGAACTGCCAATAAGCAACTCTTTGGTGTTTATTTGTTGTTGTTGTTTTGTTTGTGTTTGAGACAGGATCTTGCTATGTTGCCCAAGCTGGTCTCAAACTCATGGGCTCAAGCAGTTCCTGCCTCAGTCTCCTGAGTAGCTGGGATTACAGGAGTGTGTCACCACACCTGTCTTAAAGTGTTTTAACTTGTGTTGAATGCTAATGGAAATAAAAGTAAAGTAAAAAATATAAAACGAAAAATATAAACTATATTACATAAGAAAAAAATTAGTATTCTTCTCTCAATGTCTAATTTATAGCTAAAGAGTTATATACGTGTATCTAAAAAACAGACAATGAAGTTTAAGACCAAAATTCCTTGATAATTCCTGGATGGACCTGTAATGCTTGGTTTGTGTAAGTACATTCTGTTGTGTTCACACAATGATGACATCGCTTGAGGATGCATTTCTAAGAACACATCCTCGGTCATTAAGTGATACATGACTGCAGTAGAGTGTTCTAGTAGCAGAAATCTCAGTATTATATTCCCAGAGATACAATACAAAGAAATAAATAACAAACAAACAAGTTACAATTTATAAATGACCATACACTTGAAACTACAAATGGAAATTTCTTTACCACATGGATTCAAAAGATAAGTCAAATTAGATAATATCTGTATCATTAAAACACACTTTTTTGAGGAATGTTTGTATTCACATTGGACAATTTGTTTCCGAGATTAATCGTTAAAATTACTAACTTGTTATTTGTTAATATATTAATTTTATTTTACCTATAGTAGACATATTAATATTTCCTTTCTAGTCCCTGTTTTCTATATGATTCTTGAGTCTATCTCAAGTAATAAAAGTAATAGACTTGCACAATTCTCTCCACAAAATTGAACTTTGGTTTTTTCCTGCTAGCATTTCCCACTTCAGAACCTTACATTATGTGACATGCTATATAAACCACTATTGTGTGTGCTGCTGTATTTTGAGGACTTATTAGAATAAAGTAAGTTCTTCCCCAACATGACATTTCCTTTCTAATACAATACAAAAATGGAATTTTTAGGGTTGACCCCATATACATTTTTCCCATTTCAGGCGCCCACACTATTGCCATCATGTATGAATGCCTAAGTCTTTCAGAGACTTCCTTTAGGGTTTTCTAGTATGTTTACCTTCCTGTGGATTTTGAAAGACTTGACCTCTGTGGGAGAAGTCCTTAGAGAAGATCTGTATTGCTTCTACTAAAACTTTAATGGGCCAGTCTTGTAAAGCAGGTGCCATGACTGTGTATCTCTTTGAAACAGGTTCACTCACCATAAACTTAGCCTAGTCTGTGGCTACTGCCACACAGCCCTGAATTTTACTTTCCTACACTTTTGGAATTCTCTAGAATGCCTCCTTGAGATCATGACCTTCAGTTCAGAAACACTGGACTGTACCAAAGGCACTACTGGGAATATAATACTAAGATTTCTGCTAATAGAACACTCTCCTACAGTCATGCATCACTTAATAACTGGGGATACTCTCTAAGAAATGCACCCTTAGGCAATTTTGTCATTGTGTGAACACCACAGAATGTATTTACACAAACCTAGATGGTATACATCTAGGCTATATGGTATAACCTATTGCTCCTAGGCTACAAACCCTGTAGAGCACGTTACTGTACTATATAATGTAGATGATAATAGCACAATGGGAAGTATTTGTGTCTCTAAACATAGAAAATACACAGTAAAAATATGATATAATCTTATGGGGCTGCTGTTGTATATGCTGTCTATTCTTGATTGAGATGTTATATGATGAATGACTGTACTAGATTCTAAATATCTTGAGGGTAATATATAAGTTTGATTTTTAAAAAATATCCTATAAATGCCTACTTTGATTCAGCTCAACAATCATTTACCTAGCACTTACTTGGGCCCTGAGCCTATGGGGAAAAACAAAGGAAAATACTAAGTGCCTATTTTGGAGGTGTTTATACCCTAAGAAGGAGCTTGGGGCTTGTATACATTTTTTTCCTTTCTGCCCTAAACCTTTTAAAATAAGGTGATTATTTTTAAATTTTCATCATAATAAGTTTAGAAAATACAGGGAAATAAAAAAGTCTTTTAAAAATCATCCAAAATCTGTGACTGAAACAATTACTGCTAATTTACCTTCTTTTATATACATGGATTTAAAAATAAATTTCTAATCAGATAGCATGCACAATTTTGTGACCTACTTCTTTCATTTCAGATATCATAAACATTTTCTAGTGACCTTGTAAACACCACTGAAGAAGCTGGACAATATTCCATTGCATAGATTCACCATAGTTTCTTTCATCCTTATTTTGCTGCCAGATATTTAGGAAAATGTCATTTTCTTGTTATTGCAAGTGTAAAACTCAACTTTGTACAGAAAATACTTCAAAGATTTAGGACTTGTTGACTGAATTAGCTGTCCAGAAATGGTCTCTCTGTGTCAAAGTTGATGAGCATTGAGGCTCCCAGGGCCTTTGCCTCAGCGTGGGAAGGGTTGGCCAGCTCAGGTCTGACAAGCAGTACTCAGTGGTGCCTGACTCATTGCATCCTGACCCTTGGGACACTATTACTTTGGAAAGATTTGCTATTTCGATAAGGGAGAAGCAGCATATTGTTGTTTTTATTTTTATTTTTTTGGTTGCCAGTGAGGTTGAACGTTTTCTCATATTTTTGTTTATCAGTTTTATTTTCTCTTTTATGAATTGGTACTTTGTGTCCTTTCCCATTTTATTTATTATTTCTACACATCTTTCTTCCAGTTTATCCTGAAGGAGCTTTAACCCAGCCAGGGACTTTTTTCAGGGCTACAATAATCTGGACAGCTTGTTTCTCTTTACTCTGTACTATCATGCAGATATAGTAGAAAACTCACTTTAAAACAGAAAACACAGTCATATGGAAGGTCGAACTAGAGTCTATAATACTGAGTGATCTCTCACAGAAACAAAGATCTGAGTATCACATGTTCTCACTCATATAGTGGAACTTGAACGTCTATCATAATACTATAAGAAAAGGACTGACAGTGGTGGGAAACTATGGGGGGGGTAGGGGAAGGGAGGTGGGACTAATGGTAGTCAATATCTGTCTGGGGGTGGGGAGACACCCCTTATTAACAAGGGTGCCTGAACGATGCACATTTTTATACCTAACCCTTAACTGTACCCCACAATTTTATAATATAAAATAGGTTTAAAAATAAAACAGAAAGCAATTTATGCTTTCTTCAGCTGCTGCTTCCATCTTCTCATCTGAAACAAACTGGGCCTCTCTCCTTGGAAGAATGTTCTATAAAGTAATGAAGTTTGCTTGGAGACGTTTTAAGAAAGAGACTTAGCAGTGGCAATGCCTTGGAGATTAATTTTGACTTTCCCACAAGGCATCTGAAGGCTAAAAGGAAATAGCAGAATTATCCTCCTTACCTCAAAACTGGGGTCAAGTCCAAAAATGCTTTCTACCCCATTGATTTTTCTTGGGCTTTTGTGGTTCAGCTTGTGGCCATGAAGTACTATTCATTGCCATGGATTATGGCTTTTTCTTCTGTCCGATTTACAAACTGTCTAGGGAGTCACTGCCAAAAGTGTTGATTGGTGATTATCACTTTGGAGGAGCAAAGCTGGTGTCACTCAGGCTGGAGGAAGGTTAGTCAGTGTGCCTCAACAACTTTTATTAGTGAGCTGTCACTGTTCTTGCTACAGGGAGTTATAAGAGAAGGACACACCACCTTCATCCACATTTTGGAAGATGAAAGTGGTAGAGCTGCACAGAGGTGGATAAAATAACAGACCCACTAAAGCAGTTAGTTTTTGCCAACCAATACAGTGAACAGGACACAGACTCAATTGTGTTCCTACCTGAGAAGGTTTTTTGTCAATAGTAAAGTGCTTTATAAGTGGTAGGCAACATATTTATACAAACAGATTAAACTCTCTAGTTCACTAGGCTTCCTGGCGCCTTAATCTCAAAGAGTAAACTATCCTATATTTAGATTTTCACTTAAATATTCATTTTAATCAAATTTCTACTGTATTTTAAGCATTGTCTAGACCAAGGGTAAGCAGAATATTCCTAGCAGTTTAGATCTGGCCTGCCATCTGTTGTTTTTTATTTTTAAGAGCCCAGGAGCAAAGAATGGTTTTTACATTTTTAAATTGTCAGAAAAAAATTAAAAGAAGAATGAATAATATTTTTTGACAAGAAAAAGTTCTATGGAATTCAAATTTTAGTGTCTACAAATAAAGTTTTATTGGAACACAGCCACACCCACTTGTTTATGGATTGCCTGTGGATGCTTCTTGCTACAACAGCAGAGCTGAGCACTTGTAACAGAAACTACACAGCCCCCAGAGCCTAAAATATTTACTGTCTGGCCCTTTATAGAAAAAGCTTGGGACCCCTGTTCTAGACAATGGAAGTACAGTTATGAATGAGACAGGTATACTCTTTACATTCATAGAGTTTACATTCACATACAACATAACACCCTTGATTTTGGCTTTGAAAACAACAAGCTCTAAACAACTGAGCAAACTTCATATAATTTTCGCCAGCATTGGCCCAGTCTTATGGAATCTGATTATGTTTTAATCAAATCAAATGAAATACCTATGAATTATGTGAGACTTGCAAATGTCTCGGCACTTAAGACATTAAACTAGCTGAGAAGTAAAATTTATTTAAAAAGAATAATGATATGCTGCTTTTTAATCATCTAAAAAAGAATAATGATAATGGCATTTATAATAGCTGCTTTTAATTTTTCAAAAACCTTTTATTTGTGTGAACTTACCATGTCACAGACTTCATGTGTGAAGCATTCAGAATAGAAAAACTCATTTGGACTGATAGAGACTGAGTAGGCTTGCCAAAGGAAGTGGGATGTGGCCCAAAATGATGGTCTTGAATTCCTTCTTTAATCCCAGGGGTCTAACAAGTTGTCTCCTGTGGACAGAAGGCCAAAAAAACCTCCTTCAGGGCTCTTTCCCATATACTATGGTTTGGCAGTATTTCTGCTCTTACCTTCATGACGTGAATAGCTTCCCTTGAAGCAAGAAGGAAGATCAGGAATAGGACCTCTCACCCATCTTGTGAGGTGGACTGGGATCTGTTCCCCCTTAAATGTGGAGTCAGTAGGAACAAGATTGGGGGCATATGAAATAATAGGAAAATTGGGTGACTGGGTGAAAACTTGAATTTCTTAAAATATTGGAAACTGAAAAGTCTGAGAGTCCTCAACCTAACTTTCCAGCATGTCCAGTCCACCAAAGGACTACATCATCCACTCTACCGTGAGCAGCTTTCATACTTGCCTGGTCCAGAGTGTTGCCCAGTAAATGGTTCAATAAGTGAATGACTGAAAATATGAAGGAATGAAGGAAGGATGGCAATTAAGTCACACACACAAGCATTAATCAGACTGCTTAGAGAATGATGTGCTCCCAGTAATGGAAATGTATGGATGTTCATTATTTTACTAATTCAACAAAATATTATAAAGCTCCTACTGTGTGCCAGGCACAGTGTATTGAGTTAACTTTAAACCCACTGTATTGCAAGCACTAATAGTTCAAATCTTTCTAAACTATTGTTGTCTGCTTTGTTGTTTAAAAAGTTCAACCAGGTAAGTGTCCAGTGTTCAACCCTGAAGAGTATAAAAGAGCATGAAAAACCTTTTTTGACCTCATAGTCATTCTCCTGAATATTGGATAACATCAGAGTCCATAATAAAGTCCCCATAGTGCTTAGGAAGTCACACTCTGGTATCAGACTGCCTGGGTTAAAGTCCATTCAACTCCAAGCTTTGCCACTTATAGAACATGTGCTGCTGAGTTGGTTTTAAACTTCGTTCCATACTTCAGTTTCCCCATCTGTAAAATAGGCAAATAATAATGCCTATTGTGTGGGGTTGTTATGAAGATTAAATAATCAAAGTACCTTGGTGAATAGAAGCCCTCAAGGGATATAGTAACTGCTATTATTAGCAAATAGAACTTGACCTAGAAATAAACTTAGAGACATTTGGACTGAATACATTGAGAACTTGAAGACAAAATTGTGTGTCATGGAAAGAGCATTAACATGGGCTTTAGAGAGACAGATATTTGATGGGAATTAGAGACTCCTCAGCATTTTGCCTCTTATTTTCCTCTGTGGGATGTCTTCCTAGCATGGAATGTGGCAGTCCATCAGGGTATGGTGAAGAAATGATAGTGTCCCTGTCCTTGAGAAGCTGGTCACCTAGTTAGAGAAGAAAACAAACAAGCAGAAAGATATGTTTATGATAACAGAGTCCTGCTGACATGAGGGGGGAAGAAACTTGTGTGAGCTGAGTAAGGTGGGAATGAGTAGAATGAATTGAAATGAGACTGACCTCAGCACTGCATCCTGTGATACTGTCTTACTCCATGCTGGCTGCTATAGTGAAATACCATAGAATGGGTGGTTTATAAACAATAGTTTCTTTCTCACAGTTCTGGAGGCTGGGAAGTTCAAGATCAAGATCTTATAGATTTTATGTCTGTTGAAGGCCTGCTTTCTTGTTTATAGATGGGATCTTCCAGCTGTTTCTTCACACGGTGGAAGGGGCTACCTAGATATCTGGACTCTCTTTCTATAAGGGCACTAAGCTCAATCATGAAGGCTACATCCCCATGCCCTAATCACCTCCCAAGACCCCACCTCTTGATGCCATCACTTCGGATGTTAGGATTTCAATGTATATATTTTGGGAGGACACAAACCTTCAGACCATAGCAGATATTAAGCTCTTTATGGATTTATATCACTTCATTGAATTATACAGATTGCAAATATCCTTACTTTGGTAATCATTATTACCCTTAAAAGGGGGTTCTTGACTTTGAGCATTACTGACATTTTTGGGTCAGATAATTATTTGCTGTGGGGGCTTTCCTTAGCATAGTGGGATGTCTAGCAGCATTCCTAACCCCTACCCACTATATGCCAGTATCCACCGTTCCCCACATCCTACATCTAGTATGATAACCCCAAATGTTTCCAGACTTTACCAAATGTTCTCTCGTGAGCAAAATTGCCCCCATTTGAGGGCCACTGCTTTTAAAGATGTAATTTCAGCTATGTTATTAGTCCCTGGGGCACCAACATGCTCCCAGGCTGTGCTTATGGGAAAGTTGTTTTTCTAGCTACTTGTAGGTATCTCCAGCACAGATAGGCTGGGACACATTGGCAACCAGGTAGAAGACTGCCTCAAAACTGGTTGGGTGGATTCCTACAATGCCAGGCCTCAAGGCTGCATTTCTAAGTGTTGGATTATTTTCTAAGGTAATCTGAATTTTGTCTCTAGGGGTCCTTGCCACACCTAAATGAGTGCTACATGGGAATAATGACAACCCAATTGTGGAGCCTTTATTTAATATCTGACGATAAACTAGAAGAAAGTCACAAACAGTTCAATTATTAAAATCAAACATGTAGGGTATTTTTCTAAAAAAGTATCCCAGAATCATTATTTTAATATAAATATAACCACAAAAGGGAGCTGGGAAACCCACAGTAAAGGGAGGTAAATCGCCAGTGGCATTTTAGGAAAACAAAGGTTTTGCGAGATAAAGACATTCACTTTCCCTAGTTACAGGCCTAATGTTATTTATTTATTTATTTATTTATTTATTTATTTATTGATTTATTTATTTATTGAGT
>NW_007061718.1:38194-42696 GCF_000164805.1 Carlito syrichta | reverse complement strand
TTCCCCGGCCACCGCAGCCTCGACCTGCTGGGCTCCGGCAATCCTTCCGCCTCAGCCTTCCAAGTAGCTGGAACTACAGGTGCACGCTACCACGCCCAGGTAACTCTTTTTTTTATTTATTGTAGAGATGAGATTTCGCCAAGTTGCCCAAGCAGGCCTTGAACCCACAGGCTCAGGCAATCCACTCACTTCAGCCTCCCAAAGGTGCAGGATTACAGGCTGAGCCACCGAGTCTGGCACCTAATGTTATTAACAAGTTAGATGTCAGATTTATGCCATTGTTGGTAGCATGCATACAATTTAAATATTTTAGCTTCCATTATACAACTGAATCTACATTACTGAACTTCATGGGCCCCGTTCATAAGGAATGAAGAGAGGGAAAAATCAGCTACTTCATGCAATGGCTGGCAAGCAGCCTGGGTTTCCCCGGCATTGTCAGACAAACCCATGACACAGGGAGCGCTTTGGAGCCGCTCTGAACATGGGAGGGTGAGGACAGAGAATGATGGTTGGGGGATGGGCACCCTTTTGGAGTAGGGAGAGAGAGCCAAGACTTGTTTCTCTTTTTGAAAAAGAGCTACTCCACCTTTGTTCCAAGGGAAAATGGAATACCCATTAAGACTGGTGACACTGGGAATTTTTATTTCGGCTCAGTTTCTTTTGTTGTGACTCCATGGCAAAGGAGAGGAATCTGGGGTAAGGAGGTTCAAGCCAAGATGAGAAAGAACAAGAATGCCTTCCAAGGATTTCTTCTATTGTCTCTGGGAGAATAAATATTTATAGAGAAGGTTCAAGTGAAGTTTGGCTCAATGATCATGGCTTTAAGACTAAGCCTTTGAGAGAGTACATGTATAACTAAGCTTAAATGAAGGGTGATTCAATTAGGCTTCCCAGGGAAAACCAAGAAACCTTAAGATAATTTCTTATCTAAAATCTAATTGTGTTCTCAAGTGGAGTAAGAAAACCACTCTGAATTATCCCAGATCAATAGACTGCAGCAAAAATGTACAGTCAAATTGGATTCTATTTTAAGTAATTAAGTTACTTTCCCTCACAGGCTCTATAATTTGCCCTGAACAAATGTGATTGGCCACAGAAAGATAAGGCATTGCAATTTTTCCTCCGAAATGGATTTTCTGTGCCAGAAACAATTACAAAAAGTAGACTAAATATTGCCTTAATTATATCCTACTTACTATTTCACTGCATGCCTGGAGTGCCCTGCTTCTGTTCCCGAGTAAGATAGGGATTGCTACTATAGTTTAGTTTATCTTTAAATGGAAACTGGAGCTGAAATTTACTCAAGAGGCTCAGGATTGCACAATGGAAGTGTAAATAGTGGTGAGTGATGTTACATAAGACTCCAAAATCTTGTGCAAAATAGTAGCTGTGGGGAGCTTGCTTCAGCACACCTTCCTTTTGAGCTCTCAAGTGCCCTCACATTAACTTTTAGCTGGTTGGCTGAGTGGCTGAGAAGGTGCTAGGTGTTGCAACAGATTAAGCATAAAAGTGTAGAGACTTGCATAGAAGATATTGCAAGGGGGGTATTTTGGTTGTGGTTAATTATATGAAGAAAATATTCACTTTTACCTTTTATTTTCTTTATTAACAGTTCAGTTAACTTATGACCAGGTGTTCTGAAAGGCTATAGTAGGTAATGCTTAACAGTCATGATTGGAACAACAAATGGACTTGGCTATTGGCTCTGCCTCCTGAAAGTGCAAGTTATGGAAAGTCTCTGAACCTGTTTTCTTGTCTGTGAAAAGGGAGTGATGGTATCTCTGCTGAGGATTAGATGAGAAAAGCACATAATATTTGGCATGGCACAGATCTGAATTACACAAGGGGATGGTACAAGAAATTTGAAACACTATTGCATACCTTTTCTTCTTTATGCAAGCTTATCCTTCTGAAAGATGATATTCATCAGAATGAATACCAGCTGGATATTTCTAAACTTCTGAGTTGAAACTGCTTAAAGCTTCAGATTTTTAAGTCATGTTACCTGGTTTGAAATATTGGCTCTGCTATTTACTACATGCCTTTGCCCAAGTTTCTTAGGCTCTCTGTGCCTGTTTCCTTCTCTAAAAAATTCAAGTAGTAACAGAAGCAGAATTGATTATAGAGTTGTGACAAAGTTTGAGTAAAACATTACCATGAAAATACCTAGGACAGTACCTTGCATGCCATAAACATGGCTATTATTTTTGTCTTCTGCCAGTCAAAAGAATGTCAGCAGAAATCAGAACATGACACTAAGTTTATTATGTGTTTTTATTAGCAACTTATATCAGACTGTACATTGTAGATGCTTAAATCAACCCACTCCTGAAAACTGAAAATCAGCATTTCTATGTCACTTTAGGCTCTGATTATGTGCAAAATCTTCTACAGCAAAATCACAAAGTGTAATCAAACCATTTAAGAATGGGGGTGGGGTGGGGAGATAGTCCTCGGGAATGGACAGATTATACACAAACAGCTGAGGATCATTTCTAGCTTTACGTGATTCACTACATACTCTGAAATGTTCAGTTCCCTTTTCTACAGTCCTACAACCAGACATACAGCATCTAATATCTTGGCCACAGGTCCTGCCTAGATACACATCAATATGAAACACAAATATTTATATAAATAAGTCAATTAAACCTCACAAAAACTAAAGAAGCAGAAGACAAAATCCAACAATCAATAAAAGCTGTACAGTACTGTCAGTCTTTTACATCTGAAAAATGTGTAACTTAAAAAAAAATTCTTTTTTTTTTTTTTTGAGTTGGAGTCTCACTCTGTCGCCCAGACTGGAGTGCAGTGGCCGCTCCCGGCCACCGTAGCCTCGACCTGCTGGGCTCCGGTGATCCTTCCGCCTCAGCCTTCTGAGTAGCCAGAATTACAGACATGCGCTACCACACCCGGCTGATTTTTTGATTTATTGTAGAGATGAGGTCTTGCTGCCCAGGCAGGTCCTGAACCCGCGGGCTCAGGCAATCTACTCACCTCAGCCTCCCAAAGGCATGGGATTACAGGCTGAGCCACCGAGCCTGGTTAAAAAAAGTTCTTTATGGCATAAAAAAAAATGTCTTTTACATCATTGTTAGCTGGAGTGGAAACTTGAAGACTCAGACTCAGTTGAAACAGATGAACGTCCACCTTGCTTTCCTTTGGAGAGGATCTTGAGGCTGGACCCTCTGCTCACAGAGGTGAGTGCGTGCTGGGCAGAGGTTTTAAATTTGGCTCCAAGGAAAGCTTAGAGGATGGGAATCAGGCAACAGTGGAAAAAAGCTAGGGCCTTGGTGATGGAAATCCACTTGTGCACAGTGTTCTCAAACTCACATCCTTGCTTGATGATTTCCAGGAGGATGAAGGAGTCAGTGGTGATCCCAATGTAGTAAGGCAGCCAGCAGGCAAAGAAAGCCAGGATGAGGATGACTGTGGTCTTGAGGGCCTTGCACTTCTGGTGGCTCTTGGAGTGCGACAGCTTGGAGATAATAATGCAATAGCAGGAGAGGTAAGATAAGGCCAACCATGATGTGCTGAAACTGGAACACAACCACCCACAAGTCACTGGGATAGAAGCGGTCACAGGTGTATCTGCCTTCTGCCTCACTGACATTGGCAGAGATGAAATCGGGAATAGTCAGCAGGAGAGTGGGGATCCAGACACCAACATAGACCACCTTTTCAGCCAACAGCTTCCTTGGTTTCTGACTATTGGTGGCGTGGACGATGGCCAGGTAGCTGTCCAGAATGATGAAGACCAGGATGAGGACACTGCTGTAGAGGTTGACTGTGTAAATGACATAGACCATCTTGCACAGGAATTTCCCAAAGTACCAGTTAGCCACAGCGTCAACCGCCCAGAAGGGAAGCATGATGACAAAGAGGAGGTCGGCCACAGACAGGTGCAGCCTGTACTTGTCCATCATGCTTCTCAGTTTCGTCTGGAAACCCATGACCAGGATGACCAATCCGTTGCCCACTATGCCAGTCAAGAAGGTGATAGCGTAGATGGTGGGCAGAAATATCCGGTTGAAATCAACATTTTCATTCCGGAAACAGTGTTCTTTTATGGAGTCATAGTCCCCTGAGCCCATTTCCTCGTGTAGTTATCTAAGTGTATATCTGCAATAGAGGCAAGGGAATGGATATTCAGTTCCAAGTTCAGCAGGCATTATCCAAATTTTAAAAAAATGTTTTTGGGACTTAAAAAAGCAATTTATAAAACCCAATTCAAGGTAGATTTCTGCAGGAAATTCTAAAGTACTAGGCTAGGGGCACAAGAGAATTATGGTAGAATATGAAAACCCTCCTCCCCATCTTCCCCACAGTCACTTCATAATAGCCCTCTTTAGTAGAACCAATTACAAAATTCTTTGCTTAGAACTGAGATTCTGAGGGTTTCAAAGTCACATCTTGACTAACTCTTCTGCCCCGCCCACCGGACGGAAGGAAAAAAAAAACCCCAAACAGCCAATACACACAAAGAGGCGTCGTGGGGG
>NW_007061718.1:26519-37630 GCF_000164805.1 Carlito syrichta | reverse complement strand
GGGGGGGGGGGGTTCAAAAGGCTTCAGGAAACCATCGAGGGTTAAACGTCGCAATTGGGCAGGGTCTCGCCACTTGCACCTGCCCGTCTTCGCCCAGGCGACCCGGCAGACCAGGTGCGGTCCTAACCACCCCCTCCCCGTTCCCGCAGCGCACACTCAGGGCTAGCAGCTGCGCGGTGTCAAAGGGGAGGTGAAACCACCCCTCTGACCTCTGCAGAATCCCAAACTCTAGAACTTCGGGGCCCACTCGAGGCCGTGGGGAAGCGGCGTGCTTCAGACGCCGAAAGGTTTCCCCCTCCAGCTTAAAGCTGCTCGCGACCACCTCCCAGCTGCTGCCACCACTCAGTCCCCTTGGGCGATCAGCGCGGTGGCGCCACCTGCCTTTTCCGCCCTTTGCCCACTATGCCCGGGACTGGAACAGCTCTGAGGGCTGCACAGAGCTTAACAAACACGCTCAACGTCGAGATCAGTCCCGGGCGTTTTTGCCCAAAGTTAAAACGAGGAGCGCAGTCACTTTCTGGGAACTCAGCCCAGGCGCGCGACTCTCCGCCTCTAAATTCAGAGAACATAACTCGCTCCAAGAAATCCCCGCTGCTCCGAGGAAGACACCGAGGTTCTGAGTCCCGGGGCAGCGCACTTCTGTGCACGTGTGCACAGAATGTTCTCATGTTTGCAAAGAGCATGCGTGCAAGCCTTCAGCGCCGCAGGACTCAAGGGGGAGACACATGCAGCTGTCAGAATGCTTGTTCCAATCTTCTCCCTTCTATTTTCAGAGAAAAAAAGATTCCAATTCTACCCCCCACATAGCCACGGTCAAGAAAACTTTCCGTGGTCCTTCTTTGGGGCACCGGCACCTCCAAAGTTCTGGTCACAGTCTGCCTGCTCGGAGAGGGGCTGCGCTCTAAGTTCATGCGTTTGCACGTTTACGACAAAAGCATGTTGAAACTGAACTTACACTGATCCCTTCCATGGTGACCGCTCGGTCTTCAGACGCGGCGGCTGCCAGAGCACCCAAATCCTCAGGGTCACTTTGCTACCTGCTGCCACAGCCAACAAACTGAAGTTTCTGGTCGAAGCCGGACTTCTATGAAAACACGCTTGGAGAGCGGCGCATGCGCCCATCTGGCGGGGAGGCGGGGAGGTGGATAGGCGGAGGGAGGGGTATGGGAGAAGGGCAGGCGAGAGGGACGAGGGCGCCGGGGCTGGGAAAAAGGGTGCGCGGCATGGGAAGGCCAGGAGCCACTGCTGTTCGCTCGTGGTCACGCAGCGGATCCCGCGCTGGGCAGGACGTGTCGTTCCGGAGGTGTTCCCTAACTTGGGGAAAGCAGGGTGCGCCTGGAGGGAGGCGGGGAGCGCGGGCGAGGGTCGCGTCCCAGCGTAGCGCATCCATCCTTGCTCACGTGGATGGAATTCCAGACCTGGGAATGCTACAATAGAAACACCGATGTCCAGAGAGGGGAGGTCACTTACGAGTAACCCAACTAGTAGGCAACAATGTTGGAAGTGGGGCTAAGCTTCTGGTGCCATTCCCCTCTCCAAGTAGAGGCAGTTCATTCAGAAGATAAATTAAAAAAAAAGTCAATATCTTTTATGACAAAAAAGGAATCAGAAGGCCTCCCTTCTCATACCTTCCTACTTCCTAAATTATCCACTGGATGTGATGACTTTTTCTATAATAGTCCTCCTCTCTCCTTAGGTTCTTCTGGGTTTCTTACCCAAACCTCTATTCTCAACTATTCTATGGTGCTCTTTTTTTTTTTTTTTTTTTTTATTGAGTAGGAGTCTCACTCTGTCGCCCAGACTGGAGTGCAGTGGCCGCTCCCGGCCACCGCAGCCTCGACTGCTGGGCTCCGGCGATCCTTCCGCCTCAGCCTTCCGAGTAGCCAGAATTATAGGCGCACGCTACCACGCTCGGCTGATTTTTTGATTTATTGTAGAGATGAGGTCTCACTGCCCAGGCAGGTCTCGAACCCGCGGGCTCAGGCAATCCACTCACCTCAACCTCCCAAAGGCATGGGATTACAGGCTGAGCCACCAAGTCTGGCGGGGGAGCCATTTTCACCCTCAATTTAAGTCATATCTTAAATTTCTAAGAGGTCTGCCTTCATTATATATATGAGAATATTAGTAATTTCCATCAAACCTTTATAACAGTCAAGATCAGTCAACACAAGAGGCCTGTACATGAATGTTTATTGCAGCACTATTCACAATAGCAAAAACATGGAACCAACAGTGCTGCCCATTGAAACTGAACTAGATACAAAAAATATGGCACACACACAAAGGAATATTATGTAGCCATAAAGAAGAACAAACAAATGGGCTTCGCAGCAACTTGAATAGATTTAGAGTCTATAATACTCAGTGATCTATCACAGAAACAAAGAACTTAGTACCATATGTTCTCACTCATAAGCAGACCCTGAACATTTACCATAATGCTATGAGAAAGGAATTGACAATAGCGGGATACTGCTGAGGCGGGGGAGGCACAAAACATCATTAAGGATACTGATCTCAAACCAGGCAAAGCGGGGACCAAAGGGAGGCCCAAACTTCACCTGCATGATGACCACTTGTATACCTAATCCTGAATTGTACCCTACATCTAAAAAAAAAGAAGAGTCAACAACATTTCCACACAAAGAGAAAAGTCTAGACTGGTAAACAAACATAGTTAATTTAGAGTCACCCTGGTAAGTCATTTCAACAATGCAGCCACTTAATTAGCAATGCAGTGATCATTACTTGACTAATTCCACTGCCCAGAGAATGACTTGTCCTCAAAGTTTGCTGTGCCCATGTAACAGGTGCTATGTGGTTTTGTGGGTGTAAAGAGCAGCCACAAACAGACTCAGTGCTGTTGCCTCAAAAATTATGGTGTCAAGCTAGGAAGGAGGGCACAACTCTGGGAAATAATTGAGTGAATAAACCCTGTTCTCCATGCAAAAGGCTTGTCGGTGTTTTCCTTAAACCAGTTATTTATTGGTGGTGACCTCAGGCAGCTACATAACAAGAGGAAGTGCCTAGAACTGTGTGGAGAGTCTGTTTTCTAAAGAGAACTATGCATCCCATGGCAGAGCCAGGGTACTTCTAGAAATGTGATCTGACCACCCATACAGATGGGCTTTGAGATCTTGCTGAGATCATTCTACCAAGAGCATTATGTTAGCAGGACAGGGTAGGAATTGCGGGTGCATGTGTGTGTGGGTGTAGAGGGATTCATAGGTGTTTTTGCTTGAGGATTTTTCTAAATCTAAAGCCAGGATTATGAGCTACTTGTTGGTCTAAGGCACTTGTGGCAAAGTCTAAAAGCCTGCAGATATTGTGAATGAGCAAGGCAAGTTAGAGTGGTAGAACTATGGCAAACTGAAGGGTACATGTCCTGTCTAAAAGCAGCAGCAGCTACTCTCCATTGCCCTTTGTGGCAATTAGGGTCATATCTTCTCATTTTTAAAAGAGAAAAAGTACTGATTTTTAAATATGAAATCTCTCAACTTAAAAATAAATGCACTAGCATGCCCAGCTAATTTTCTATTTATTGTAGAGATGTTGGTTCAAAACAAACAAACACAAAAACTTTACACGCTTCCAGTTTACATTGGTCTAAGGTGTTGGCACTAGACATCAAAAGAAAAGATGATGCTAGGTGGTTGGGAGACTTGGAAGATGGAAGAGATAGATGTGGGCAATGATGGAAATAGTCACGATGGGCCTCAGAATCCTTTTGGGGTAGCCTCTTTGTCATAATTTGTCTATCTTTCTGAGACTGAAGTTAGATCCTTTGGATTTCAGAGTTGATCTTCCCTTGTGATTCCCAACTATACTCACGTTTATGTTTGAGACTCTGAAGAGAGTGAACATTGTCTCTGTGTCTCTCATATTCCTCAATGCCTGTCCCATCTCCAGGTTCTCTGCCTTCTCTGCTACCTTAATGTATGAACCCCGGGCCTGTTTTTTCTTTCTATTATTGTAGGACAACATCCTTCAAGAAGAGGAACATTCTTCTTTCTTCTCTTTAAACAGGAGGAGCAACAGTAGAAAGGAAAATTGCAAGCCAGACAGTGTGGCTTACTGGATTAGAGAAAGGGGTGTGGGAGTTGGCTCACACAGGAACTTGAGTGTCAAGTCTACATAGCTCTTCCAATTTCAGATCCAGAGATACCATGTTGGTAGTTCAAAACTGGTCACAGTGGAAATATTTGCACCATGGAAATCAGAAAATGAGGTTAACTAGGGCTTCTTTATTTGCTTTCTGAGAGCTCATGGTTACAGCCACCTGGTCTAGATCCTGGGCAAGTCTATTTCCTTTGTTGTAGTATCCAGATTGCAGTAACATTCTGCTTTTTGGATTATTGGAAGGGTTAATATGATATGCATGTGAAGTCTTTAGTACAGTGTGAGGCACATAGTAAGTGCTCAATAAACATGACCTATTATTATTATTTTTTACTTTTAATTTTTTTATTTTAAAGATGTGGGATACAATTCAGGGTTAGGTAGACAAATGTTCATTATGCAGGTAAGCTTGGTGATGAGGTATGCCCCCCACAGCAGATTCCCACTACTGCCAATCCCGCATTCCCTCTACCCCACCCTCCCGCTCCCTGGCAGTTACCCGCTACTGCCAATCTTTTTCTTATAGTATTATGATAATTGTTCAAGATCTGCTTATGAGTGCAAACATGTGATACTCAGTTCTTTGTTTCTGTGATAGATCGCTCAGTATTATAGAGTCTAATCCATCCAGGTTGCTGTGAAGTCTTGACCTATTATAAACATAGGTTCACATCTCAACTGCCAAAATGTCTTTCTTGTCAGTGGAGAGCTTTGGTTAACCACGCATGGTTTCTCCACCATTATCTACAAAAGTGAGGTAAAGGGAAATAGAGCCTTAAAGTAGGAAATGTTCTTACTTCTGATTATGGGGTGAAGAAAGACACATGAGAGGGAAGGAAGGGAAGTCATCAAGAATTTCTCAAACCAAGTACGGTGGCTGATGCCTGTGATTTCAGCATGTTGGGAGGCTGAGGTGGGAGGATCACTTGAGTCCAAGAGTTTGAGACTAGCCTGAGCAACATAGTGAGGCTTCATCTCCATTAAAAATTTAAAAATAGTCAAGCATGGTAGCACGTGCCTGTAGACCCTGCTACTTGGGAGGCTGAGGCAGAAGGATTGTCTGAGCCCAGGAGACTGAGGCTGCGGTGAGCCAGGATCATGCCACTGCACTCTAGCCTGGGTGACAGAGTGAGACCCTACTCCTGATCCCCTCCCCCCCCCAAAAAGAATCTCTTGTATGTGACCTTGAAATCCCTCTTGTAGTTGCAGAGTCAAAAGTATCTTCAATGCCATTTGGTCTTATCTTCCAAACAGTAGAAGGAGCACCTTCTACCATACCATGTGGGCAGCCCTATCTCTGTTTACCTCCAGGGATGGGGAGCCCATTACTTGGAAACGGAGCTGATCCCTATGCTGAGCAAACCTGATCACTAGCTGGTCCTTGCTTTCTGCCAGGCACCTGTCTCTCCTGTTTTCTGTCCTCTGAGTCTAAGTCAGCCAGAGCTTGACTGGATGAAACACCACGAGAGAAAGCCAAAAAGAGCAGCGGCCAAACTGATCCTGAGGCTAAAGCAAAACCTGTGCTTTGCGAGACACTTATTTCTGCAGCCACAAGGATAAGACTAATGAGAGGCTTCTTTGTTCCATTGGCAAGTCTGAGAGGGGAATCTGGCCAGGTTAGGGTTTCTTTTCATAAAGGAAATTGTCTCCAAACATGGAAGATTTGGGGATTAAGTGACTCAAAAGATTTAGTGCTGGACTTTTTAAGGCCTCCTGAGACTTTCAGATGTGCTTGCCTCGGAGAGAAAATATGAGAAAGCAGCAGCTTTGGAAGCTGGCTAATAAACAATTAACCCCATCTTTGTTTTTTTGGTTTTTTTTGTTAGGAGAAACCAGGTTAAAAATAAATGTTTAAAAAATTTTCTGACGATACATGCCTAAACGGGTTTCTTCGAAGTAGGTGCTTGTGGCTGTGTGGAGATAATGGTGTTTTATTGTCTGGTTGGCACTCTGACCCCTCCAATCAAAAGCTCAGGGCATTTCCTGAAATCTCTCTAAATTGGGGATGACTCTGTGTTGGGTCAGTTTCTTTCTTTCTTTCTCTTTCTTTCTTTCTTTCTTTGCTGCTTTCTTGCTTTTTTTCCTTCTCTCTCTCTCCCTCTCTCTCTCTTTCCCTCCCTCCCTCTCTCCCTTACCCTTCCTCCTCCTCTCCCTTCCCTCCCTCCCTCCCTCCCTCCTTTTTCTCCTCTCTTTCTCTCTTTCTCTTTTTCTTGAGTTGAAATCTCACTCTGTCACCCAGGCTGGGGTACAGTGGCATGATCACAGATCACTGTAGCTCAGCCTCCTGGGCTCAGGCGATTCTTCCCCCTCGGCCTACCAAAATGCTGGGATTATAGGCGCACACCACCATGCCTGGCTAATTTTTTGATCTTTTGTGGAGACAAGTTCTCACCATGTTGCCCAGGCTAGTCTTGAACTAGGCTCAAGCGATCTTCCTACCTTAGCCTTCCAAAGTGCTGGGATTACAGGTATGAGCCACTGTGCCCGGCCAGAGTAGTTTCTTTTTAAATGGGGAACATGAAACAGTTTTCAGTGTCATTTAAAAAGACCAAGAGGATATATTTCAGGTTTTCCTCCGAGTTTGCTCACTTGTTTATCCCTGTGGTTAACAAGTTGTGGCATAATCCCCTGAGCTTATTTCCAGTTTGCCATGGGCAACCCTTGGTGTCCCTGCTTGCTGTTGAGAGCCTGGGTTGGGCAGCTCCATGCAGGTGGTGGGCAGCAAAGATCTGTGTCTGCCCTAGTTGTCTCTTTAAGGCTGGGAAATCAGCTCACATGTGGATAATTTATTACTTGTTAGAGGGCTGAGGAGATAGAATGACCTCCACAGAGACACTTTAAACAAGGCTGAACAACTTGAATTAATCCTTTCCACAAACACATCTCCATTTGCATGTCCAGATTGCTGAGAGCTTTATCTTTGAGGATAAATGGGAGGGCATTCCAGCTCCACCAGTAAGTGTCTCCCCAGACTCATTTAGATTAGGCTCCTGGAGACTGAATGGGATTTTTGTTCTTTGCCAGGTAAATTTTCACTTTAGGGTTAGGTTCTGTCAGCCAGTTGCTTTTCTGAGGCAGATCTTTTTTTTTCTTCCCTATTGCCTTTCACCTGCTCGGGTGTGCTAAGGTTTTTGTCACAATTTGACAATTTGCCAGGCTAAAAAAAGAGACCACCCTCCTTCCTTTAACCAAAGACTCCCCCAACTTCTCCTCTCTCTCTCTCTCTCTCTCTCTCTCTCTCACACACACACACACACGTGTGTGTGCACACAATAGTACACGAGAGTGCACACACACATGAGATCATACCAACCATCCCAGAAACACCAGTTCTCTAGTGCTTCTGTGTTTTTGAAGCCCCAGCAGGTCTGGCTTTCTCTCCTCTCAGCCATTTGCCTGCCCCCAGACCCCAGCCGCAATTCTAGAAAGGGGGAAACCCCACCGAGGCACTCCCCCATGCCTTCTATCTAGGCTTCTGTCTAGGAGTTCAGATGTAGAGGATCACCAGATTGGCCCAGAAAGTGAGAGGGGCTTCCTAGTCTCTGCAGGCAAAGGCCCCCTGAGCCCTTTTGTGCTAAACACAAATGTGTAATTGACCCTCCTCTCTGATAGGCCCCTGAGATGTCTTCAGTCTCTTTCTTAAAAACATGAATATACAGATAATATTTCTTCTATCCATTCCCTGACAGTCAAGAGAATTTTGTTGAACTCTTCTTACTTTCTGTAGTTTGTATTATGAAAACAATAGATTGTTTTCCAAGTGTTAAGATGTACATTAATAGATACATTTTTTCAAAGTGTGCACTTCATTTTTCTCCTTGAAAATCTCCATTTTACCTCCACCTCGAATCAGAGACAACCCTAGAATGCTTTGATCTTCTGATTTGTTGTTTGCAGTCTCCAGTCCTGTACCTGTGTCCCCTGTGAACAGAACAAGCTGTCTTGAATGAATTCTGCAGAAGAAAGAGCCAAAAGTGGGGGAGTGTGAAGCATCCCTAAGAATGAGAAATGGGCAAAAATAAGCCAATACATGATCTAAGTTTCTCTCCCACCTCCTTGCCGTCCTGCTTTGTTGTAAGCATAAACAGCTCTCCTACCTAAAAGCAAGGGAAGTGGGTTTTACTATGCAAGCCCTCCCTTCTCTGTGTTGTTGGGGTGGGGTGTTCTGGGGACAGAAATGTCTAAGGGCGTGTCTGTGTTTTTTCACTGGCTAGAGGCAGTGGCACAGGCCCCATAATCTCCCTGATCTTGGATCTTCTTCCAGAATCTCCACAGAAGCTGAAGTGGCCCCAGTTTGCCAGGTGTGCCTGTCTGGCAATGGATACCTCCAACCCCCAGGAGAGGACCCCAGAGAGACACTTTGGTGATGCTACTCCGATTCTCCCCGACTCTTCCCCTAGAAGACCTGGATTCTGGGGGAGAAGAGGTTGAAGGACTCAAAAAGAATTCTGTGCAGGGCAAAGATTTGGAAGTATAAAGCAGCAGTCTGTGTTCTGAAAACTGGAGTCGATGGGTCTCCCTTGGCATTTAGGAAATAAGGGAAATGTGAATGGGCACCAAAGGAGACGATAGTGGGAAATGAGACTCTAAGGTGTGAGACAGCTGTTGGAGAATCCCATTAACTATCTTGCAGAATTGATATGAGGACTATTCAGGGTAATCTATAAGGTATTTTGTAAACTGGAATAATATTAATTAAAAGTTAATTTTTATAGAGCTAAGATGTTTTAATTAAATCTAGATGAAGTATAAGATGAAGGTGAACTTCTATTTATTGTAGTTTAATAAATCACAGGAAGTAATTTAGGCCTGAAGACCTCAGTCCTACTGTGAGGTAAAGGAGATAATCAGAGGATTAGGTCTGCCATGGGAAAAAATCAGGGCTGATGTTGAGTCCTCTCAAGATGCAAGTGATTTTCCTTGGCTTTAATCCCTGAAAATCTGTTACACATACTCTCACACCGCCCAGGATCTGTCCCATAGCAAAGGGCAAACCCCTTGTACTATAGGCTTCCCTCTCTAGGTAAGTGTTCTAGGAACCCATTGGTTTTTGTCCGGAAGTTTTGAGAAGGTTTTGTCATGATTTGAAGAAGAAATGTCCTGAATTTTGGCAAACAGGTGACTGACTCTTCCACAATGACAAAATACCTACCCATACCACACTGAGAGTTCAGCAGTTTTTGACCAAAAACGGCATGACCCATGTGCCCTACCCTCCTTATTGACCCGATTTCAATTTGAACTATTTTTTTTAATTTACTTGGGTGAAAAACGTCCTCAGAGACGTTTTGCTGATGTGGAAGAGGTGAAAGAAAAAAATTGCAGAAGCACTAAAAGGCATCAAAATTGATGAGTTCAAAAACTGTTTTGAGCAGTGGCAAAAGCATCTTATAGGTGTATTGCATCAAATGGAGAGTACTTTGAAGGTGACTGTAGTTTAAACATGTAAGAATAAATACACAATTTTTAATACACACATTGCGATTTTTGGGGGTCCTCCTTGTATTAGATGATTGGCATACAGTCTTCCACTTCAAAACATAACTTCAGCATGGGAGAAGATACAGGAACATTAAAAATTGTGATATTTGCTGGGCTTGGTGGCTCAGCCTGTAATCCCACACCTTTGGGAGGCTGAGGTGAGTGAATTGCCTGAGCCCGCCTGAGCCCGCGGGTTTGAGACCCGCCTGGGCAGCGAGACCTCATCTCTACAATAAATCAAAAAAATTAGCCGGGTGTGGTTGCGCGCACCTGTAGTTCCAGCTACTTGGAAGGCTGAAGCAGAAGAATTGCCGGAGCCCAGCAGGTCAAGGCTGCGGTGGCCAGGAGCGGCCACTGCACTCCAGTCTGGGTGACAGAGTGAGACTCCAACTCAAAAAAAAAAAAATTGTGATATTTACTGGGCACAGTGGCTCAAGCCTGTAATCCCAGCACTTTGGGAGGCCAAGGTTAGAGAATTGCCTGAGCTCAGGGGTTCAAGACCAGTCTGGGCAACTTGGTAAGACCTTGTTCCACAATAAATAAAAAATAAGCCGGGTGTGGTAGTGTGTGCCTGTAGTTTAGCTACTTGGAAGGCTGAGGTGGAAGGATTGCCTGAGCCCAGCAGGTTGAGGCTGCAGTGACCATGAGCATGCCAATGCACTACAGCCTGGACGACAGAGTGAATCTCTGGCTAAAAAAAAAAAAGTGATATTAGCCAGAGTAGAATCGTTCCAGTTGGGAAAGAGGTGGCCTTTTACACTGGAAGTCCATGTGAAGAATGGGTAGGATTTTGACTTGGAAAGAACTGGGTGGGAAAGAGGATAGCCTGACTGAAATAAGAAAGCTTGAATAAAAGGTTGGAGCCACCAACAGGGATCAGCCGGTTTGACTGGGATATAGGCTGGAGCTCTGTCTGGAGGCCAGTGCACAGATGGTTTTATAAGCAAGGCTAAGAGATCTGGACTTTATTATATCATGTAACAGGAACACTGTGAAGATTTTGAGTTGGAGAATAATGGTCAGAGCTTGGCAGTTAGATTAATTAATCTGGAAGTAGAGTGTCAAATGGATTGGAAAGAGAAAGCTGAAGTGAAGAGAACAGATACAAACATATTTGGATAGCTCAGTGGAAAGTTGAAAAGGTCTGGGTTAGCTGGACAGGGGTGTGGGTTGGAAGACAGCTAATGGATAGAAGAGATCTTGCAGAATAAGCATTGAGCGTCACATTAGTGTGGGTTTGAGAAAGAAGAGGGAGGTGAAGGGGACTGGAATTCAGCTAAAGCTGCGTTCCCCAACCTTTTCGATATCAGGGACTGGTTTTGCGGAAGAATATTATTCCATGGATGGGGTGGGGATGGTTTCAGAATGATTAAAGTGCATTACATTTATTGTGCACTTTATTTCTATACATTGCAATAGATAATGAAATAATTATACAACTCACCATAATGCAGGATCAGTGGGAGTGCCAAGCTTGTTTCTGTTCTTTTCTTTTTTTTTTTTTTTTG
>NW_007061718.1:6529-26499 GCF_000164805.1 Carlito syrichta | reverse complement strand
ATTATTTCATTATCTATTGCAATGTATAGAAATAAAGTGCACAATAAATGTAATGCACTTGAATCATTCTGAAACCATCCCCACCCCATCCATTTTATTTTTTTTTTTTTTTTGCAAAACCAGTCCCTGATATCGACAAAGGTTGGGGAACGCAGCTTTAGCTCCAATTCCAGTTTGGTTGCTGTCACTGCAGAAAACCCTGTTTCACAAAGACAGGATGTTAAAAATGGAAGAATGGAACAAGCAGGCTTTTCAGTGCTACTCTGACAGGAGGCAGAGCTCAGGTAATAATGTGAGCAATGAAAAGCAGCTGTAAATACAGATGATGCTTTGCTTTCTCACCTGACACTCACCTCCTGCTCTGCAACCCGGTTTCTAACATGCCACAGACCAGCACTGGTTCATGGCTCAGGGGATGAGGGTCCCTGAGCTGCGGTATGATGAATGGAGGTCAAGAGGAGAGACTGTTTGGAAGGGTAGGTGATACTGTTTAAGGAAAGTTTGAAGGCTTACCCTTTCATTTTTCAAAGTGTGGGTGTTGGTTTCTCAACTAACTTGCGGGTTTTTGTGTAGCATAATGATATCCTGTTACTGATGTCACCGAGGTGATTTCATATTCTTGCATATCTTAAAACATAACCATCAGAGGTGGTGAGTCTTAGCAGATGAAAAGAGTAGATGTTAAGATCCTTTCCTTACACTTCTGAGGTCTCCACCTGGATAAGACCAAATCTGAAGTTGATTTTGTGGGATAGGATGCTATGTTAGGTCAACGCAAGTTAATATGTTGTTATTCAATATCAATTAAACCTGAGCGAGACTTTAAAAAAAAATCTCTGGGGAATAAAGACAGAAGGAAAGAAGCAAGTATCCTAAGGAAATTTAATAAGAGTTCAAATCAACATCTGTGTTGTAATAACAATTCTAATACAATCATGTGTAACTTTTGTGCTTAAAGATGAATTATAGGAGTTCCAGTAAGATGGCGATGGCATAGGTGGAATTGTGAGACTCTCTGAATGTGAGTTCCCAAAAAGACTCTTACTTTCCATCCCCCACCCCTCTGCCTATCGCCAGCTGCAGAGGTCCAAGGCCCAGAGACCCCCGGTCCCATGCAAGGCCAGATATTGTGGCCCCCAGCTGCTGCTGCTCCACTATACGTGGCCCCCACCCAGCCACGCAGGAATCTCAGCTCCCTTCCTGGCTATACCGTCTCACCCGGCACCAAACTGTGGAGGCCCTTGGATACCGCCTTGTGGAGATCTGGGTTCTCTTGCTGGCTACACTGATCTGCCTGGCACTCAGCTGCCTCCAGCTCCCACCCTAAGTGGGCTACCAGCCCAGCTGGCTGGTGCTCACCCTTCAGAGTTCTAGCTCCCCACTGGGTTCTGGGCCCCTTCCCAGCCCTATTTCAAGTAGCTGCCACCCAGGGAGGCTCTAGGCACCCACCCCTCAGAGATACCAGCTCCATTTCTGGCTAAAGTACCCTGTGAGCGGCCCAAAGCCACTCTTACCACTCACCACCTGCCCTTTGGAGCTCTGGTCCCACCCTGGCTGAGACACCCAGCGAATGACCCCATGCTTGTGTAAGGGAACAGCATATCTTAAGGAAGTGCTAATCAGTTGCTCTCAGTTCCAGATGAGGGAACTCCCAGCTTCCTCCTCCACCCCAGGTTACTGGGGCATACCAGATCCAGTGCCCAGCTGTGCAGCTGATCCCTGATGCCACACACGCCACCACAGCCTGTCTTAGTGGATTGCCCAGGGACCCAGATGAGTGGAGAGAAAGGATCCATGAGAGAGGAGCTGCCCACCTCAGCCATTTTCCATGCAGAGATTTGCATTGCCCTGCCCACCTATGAGCAACCTCCACCATGGTTTATAGGTAACGTCGCTAAACAGGAGACAAATCCCCTCCCCTATGCTGAATCAGATGCAGGCAACTCAGCATCACAGACCTCTCAGGCAGCAAGCTAAAATAACAAACTCAAGCTGGGAGTAAATCTATCTGCCTGCAATGAAAGCAAATGGGAGAGGCTGGGGATCAGAGCTGAAGAGACTTTAAACACTCAGGAAAGATTCCAGAGCTAGTCTGATTTCTTATTTTGACTTTTGATTTTATCATTTTGACTGTTTGTTTTGTGCTCACTTTTTTAGCTTTTTGACTTAGACTGCCTGTTTGTGTTGGGGAAAATGTATCAAAAGTCATGATTTTATTGGACTGTCTTTGTGTGGTTACTAGTATGCTTTAGGGAATTTTGTTTGTGTGTCTTTTTCACTCCTCTCTGGCCTTGTGTCTCTTTTTCACCTGTTAGTTGGTATGTATGTCTGTTTTCCCTCTCACCCTTCTCTCTAACTTCCTACTGACTCCCCTTTCTTCCATTATTTTCCTCTTTTGTACCTCCTTTTGTTCCAGGGACCAAACCTACATCCCACTGCACAGACAGATTGTAAGGCAGTGGAAAATAGATTCCAGTATGCCCACGCACCTGTTGGTGGATACTGGAATCAGCAGATATATTCTGAATCATAACTTTCCCCTCAATTAAACCTCCAAACTGCAAAAAGTACAGCCCCTAGCCCACACCCCAGCCTCAAAAGTGAACATAGTCAGAGGACCCTCATAAGGAAGAACAGGAGATTGCACAAGTGAAGCAAAAGAAACACTAGCTTCCCTGAAAAACAGAAATAAAGAAGGGGAGGGAAAGTGGGGGGGAGAGAAAGATCTACACAAATGAAGAAAAACCAAAGAAGAATATGGGTCTCTCTAAGACCCCTGGGAGGGCAGACACTGAGAAAACTGACTTCAGAATGCAAACAATGAAGAGGCCCCAAAATGACTGGTCTCAAACTACAAACCTAGATTTCAAGACATTAATGGAGAGATTAAAAATAATTGAGGAGAAACAAGAAGAAACTAGGAAGGAGTTGATAACTGAGATAACAGTAATAAAGAATACTGTGAGCTGGACTCAGTGGCCCAGCCTGTAATCCTGTGCTTTGGAAGGCTGAGGTGAGTGGATTGCCTGAGCCTGTGGATTCGAGGCCCACCTGGGCACCTTGGTGAGACCTCATCTTTACAATATATAAAAAACTAGCCAGGAGTGGTAGCATGCACCTGTAGTTCCAGTTACTGGGAAGGCTGACTTGGAAGGATTGTCGGAGCCCAGCAGGTCAAGGCTGCAGTGGCTGGGAGTGGCCACTGCACTGCAGTCTGGTGGACAGAGTGAGACTCCAACTCAAAAAAAAAAGAATATTGTGAATGAAATAAATAACAAACTGAAAAGCGTGGAAAGCAGAACTAGCCAAGCAGAAGGAAGAATTTCAGAGCTTGAGGACCAAAATATAGAACTAACCCAAACTGTTAAAAACACAGAAAACAAGCATAAAAAGACAGAGCTAAACCTTTTAAGATATGCAAGAATATGAAATCACCTCGGTGAGCTTCAAGAGAAAGAACCTAAGAGTAATTGGCCTTCCTGAAACCGAAAGAGAAACAGAAGCCACCTTGGAACAAACATTCCATGAGATTATTGAAGAAAACTTCCTTCATCTTATCAGTGACATGAAAATTCACACACAAGAGACACAAGGAACCCCTGCCAGACAACAAATGAGAAGACCAACTCCCAGACACATAGTAATTCACCTAAACAACGTAGGTATAAACGAAAAAATCCTAAAGGCAGCAAGAGAAAAAGGCCAGGTCACCTACCATGGAAGACCAATTAGAATAGCAGCAGATTTATCTACAGAAATCCTGCAGGCTAGGAGAGCTTGAAATCCTATCTTCAAAGTCCTAAAAGATAAACAATTTCAACCAAGAATAACCAATGCAGCCAAGCTAAGCTTCAAGAGAGAGGGAGCATTCAAATCTTTCCCAGAAATCCATCCTTAAGAACTTACAGTGCCAGCAGACCACCTCTACATGAAAAACTTAAGAAAGTACTAAATACAGAAGAAAAGGAAAAAAGAACAATGTTGTTTACAAGAGTACAGGAAAAAGAGTAAAATACACATGAACCAATCCAAAAACCAAAAGAAAGACAACACACCAAGAGGAACAACAACAACAACTCTATAAGAACTTTATGATGGGGACTAACTCTCCCATTTCAATAATTAGCCTGAATGTGAATGGACTAAAGGCACCACTTAAAAGACATAGAATGGCAAAATGGATAAAATATCACCAGGCAACAATATACTACCTCCAAGAGACCTATCTAACTAGAAAGGACATGCACAGACTCAAAGTAAGAGGATGGGAAACAAATTATCAGACGAATGGAGCACAAAAGAAAGGAGGAGTCATGATCCTAATTTCAGACAAAATACCATTTAAGCTATCAAAAATTAAAAAAGATACAGAAGGTCACTACATAATGATAAAAGGTTCACTCCATCAACAAGAAATATCTATCCTAAAAATATATGCACCCAACATAGGAACACCAACTCTCATAACACAGCTTCTAGGAAAATAAAGAAAGATATTGACTCTAACACCATCATAACTGGGGACTTTAATGCCCCATTCACAACCCTAGACAGATCATCAGGAAAAAAAAATCAGCAATGAGATCCGGAACTTCAGTGTGACTCTTAACCAAATGGACTTAATTGATACCTACAGAACACTCCACCCAATGACCACAGAATATACATTCTACTCAACACTGTATGGAACATACTCAACATACTTGGCCATAAGTCAAGCATAAATAAATTTCAAAAGATAGAAATTTTGTCATACAGCTTTTCAGACCATAGTGGAATAAAAAGAAACATCAACACCAACAAGGTTCCTCCCAAACCCACAAAGACATGGATACTAAACAGCATGATACTAAACAATTTCTGAATCAACAATGAAATTAAAACAGGATTAAAAGATACCTGGAAACAAATGAAAATGAAGAGACATCTTACCAAAATCTCTGGGATGCCATGAAAGATGTCGTAAGAGGGGAATTCATATCCCTACAAACGCACATGAAGAAAATCAAAGGATCACAAATCAACAGCCTAAGAAGTCACCTTAGGAAGCTGAAAAAGCAAGACTGTCAAAACCCTAACTGCAGCAGAAGAATCCAGATCACCAAAATAAAAGCCCAAATCCAGGACATAGAAGACAAAAAGATAATACAAAAAAAAAATCAGTGAAACAAAAAGCTGGTTCTTTGAAAGGATAAAAAAGATCCATGGTCCCTTAGCAAGACTGACCAAGAAAAAAAGAGAAAATGCCCATATAAATAAAATCAGAAACACAAAAGATGATGTCACATCTGACCCCAAAGAAATACAAAAGATCATTAGAGACTACTATGTACATTTGTATGGAAACAAACTGGAAAACCTTAAGGAAATGGAAGACTTTCTGATATCACACAACCTGCCTAGTTTGGAACAAGTAGAAATTGAGACCCTAAATAAACCAATCACAATTAAGGAAATTGAATAAGTAATAAGAAAACTACCTACAAAAAATGTCCTGGACCAGATGGCTTTCCAGCAAAATTATATAAGACTTTTTTTTTTTTGAGGCAGAGTCTCACTCTGTCACCCAGACTGGAGTGCAGTTGCTGCTCCCGGCCACTGCAGCCTCGACCTGCTGGACTCCAGCGATCCTTCTGCCTCAGTTTTCCGAGTAGCCGGAATTACAGGCATGTGCTACCACGCCTGTCTGATTTTTTGATTTATTGTAGTGATGAGGTCTCGCCAAGTTGCTCAGGCAGGTCTCGAACCCGCGGGCTCAGGCAATCCACTCACCTCAGTCTCCAAAAGCACGGGATTACAGGCTGAGCCACTGAGCCTAGCTATATAAGACATTAAAAAGGAGCTGATACCAATCCTACTGAAAGTATTTGAGGAGATTGAGAAAGATTGAAACCTTCCCAAATCATTTTATGAAGCTAAAAACACATTGACACCAAAGCCAGGTAAAGACCCAACAAAGAAAGAGAACTACAGGCCAATATCTTTGATGAAAATAGTTGCTAAAATTCTCAACAAGATCCTAGCAAACCGGATTCAACAACACATCTCAAAAATCATCCATCGTGACCAAGTAGGCTTCATCCCCGGGACGCAAGACTGGTTCAACATTCGTAAGACTGGTTCAACATTCGCAAGACAATAAATGTAATTAAATACATCAACAGACGTCAGAACAAAAGCCACATGATTATATCATTAGATGCAGAAAAAGCTTTTGATACAATCCAGCACCACTTCCTGATAAAAACCCTCGAACACCTAGGCATACATGGAACATACCTCAAAATAGTAAAATAGTAAAAGTCATCTACAAGAAACCCACAGCCAGTGTACAGACAAAAATCGGAACCATTTCTTCTGAAAGCTGGAACCATTTCTCCTGAAAGCTGGAACAAGACAAGGATGCCCACTCTCTCCCCTCCTGTTCAATATAGTATTGAAAGTCCTAACTAGAGCAATCAGAAAAGAGAAGACGATACAGGGTATCCAAAGGGGAAAAGGGGAAGTCAACGACATGGTTGTGTACCTTGGAAACCCAAGAGAATCTGTCAAAAACTTCCTGACACTGTTGAAGGCCTTTGGCAAAGTCTCAGGATACAAAATAAATGTGCAAAAGACAATCGCATTGCTTTACACCAATAATAAACAAACAGAAAACCAAATAAAAAACACAATCTCATTCACAATAGCCTCACAACAAAATGAAATACCTTGTCCTCCTCCTAACCAGAGATATGAAAAACCTTTACAATGAAAACTACAAAACACTGCTCAAAGAAATCAAAGATGACACAAATAAGTGGAAAAATATCCCATGCTCATGATTTGGAAGAATCAACATTATAAAGATGTCCATTCTACCTAAGGCAATCTACAGATTTACTGCAATATCCATCAAATTACCAGCAATGTTCTTCTCAGTGCTAGAAAAAAACAATACAGGAATTTATATGGAAACACAAATGAACAAGAATAGCCAGAACAAATCCTCAGCAAAAAGAAACAAAGCAGGAGGTATCACACTACCAGACTTCAAACTTTACTATAAAGCTACAATAATCAAAACAGCTTGATATTGGTACAGGAACAGGCATATAGATCAATGGAATAGAATTGAGATTCCAGAAGCAAAACCTCAATTTCTCAACCAACTCATTTTCAACAAAGCCTCCACCACCTACCACTGGGGAGAGGAGAACTTATTCAGTAAATGGTGCTGGAAAAACTGGCTGACCACATGCAGAAGACTTAAACAAGACCCCTATCTATACCCATACACAAAAATTAACTCTAAATGGATCAGAGACCTAAATGTAAAACCTCAAACCATGAGAACCTTAGAAAATGAAGGACACACCCCATGGAGATCAGAACTGGCATCCAATTCCTGAACAAAACCTGAAAGCCACAGGTCATAAGAGAGAAGATAGACAAGTGGGACCTTATTAAACTGATAAGCTTCTGCAAAGCCAAAGAAACCATCAAGAGAGCAGGGAGACAGCCTACAGACTGGGAAAAAGTATTTGCCAACACCAGGTCTGACAAAGGTTTAATATCTTGGATCTACATGGAACTCAAACGTGCTGAAAAGAAAAAAACAAACAACCCCATCATAAAATGGGCAAAAGATATAAACAGACACTCCACAAAGGAAGACATCTGAGCAGCCAACAGACACATGAAGAAATGTTCAACCTCACTAATCATCAGGGAGATGCAAATCAAAACCACACTGAGATACCACCTAACTCCAGTCAGAATGGCAATTATCAACAACTCCAAAAAAAAAAGCAGCTGCTGGAGAGGGTGTGGTGAAAAGGGAACACTTCTCCACTGTTAGTGGGAGTGTAAACTAGTGCAACCTCTGTGGAAAGCAGTGTGGCGATTCCTAAAAGCTCTAAATAGCAACCTCCCATATGACCCCACAATCCCCCTACCAGGAATATATCCTGAAGAACTCAAATCACTCTATCAAAAAGATACCTGCCCACGTATGTTTATTGCAGCATTGTTCACAATAGCAAGAACCTGGAAGCAACCATGCTATCCATCAAAAGAGAACTGGATTTAAAAAACTGTGGTACATATACATGATGGAATACTACACAGTCATAAAAAAGAACAAAATCATGAATTTCACAGCAATCTGGATGGAACTAGAGTCTACAATACTGAGTGACCTCTCACAGAAACAACAATCCGAATATCACATGTTCTCACTCATATAGTGGACCTTGAACATCCAATGTAATAGTATAAGAAAATGGCTGACAGTAGTGGGAAACTATGGGGGGGAGGGAGATGAGATTAATGGTAGTAAATATCTGTCTGGGGACGGGGAAACCCCTCTTATCAACAAGGGTGCCTGAACGAAATGTATCTGTATACCTAACCCTTAACTGTACCCCACAATATCATAATAAATAATATTGATTATGAAAAAAATTAAAATAAATAAATAAGATGAATTATACAGAAAACATGGAGTTGGTGGCATCTACCTTCCTCAGACTAACAGAATCAGCATGAGCACGGTTGGGGCACAGTAGTTCAGACAAGGAGGAAGTTGTTTCAAAACAACGTGAACATGGAAAGCTTTGCAGTAGGGATGGACTCTGAGCTGAGCTTTACAGGAAGGCACTACACCATCCACTTTCTGTTTGAACATATTGTTGAACTGTCATACCCAAGATATCTGAGGTTAAAATAATTCCAGGCCTCCTTAATGGCAAGCATAGTTTTTAGAACTTTGAAAATAACTTTCTCTGCACTTGCGCCATTGTTTGTAAATTGTGCTACAGTCATTCTTTTTTTTTTTTTTTTTGAGTCAGAGTCTTACTCCACTGCCCAGGCTGCTGTGCAGTAGCACACTCATGGCCACTGCAGTGTCAACCCGCTGGGCTTTGGTGATCCTTCTTCCTCAGCCTTCCAAATAGCCAGAACTGTAGGCACACGCTGCCATACCTGGCTAATTTTTTGATTTATAGTTGAGATGAGGTCTCGCCAAGTTGCCCAGGCTGGTCTCGAACCTGTGGCTTCAGAAAATCCTCTTACCTCAGCCTCCCAGAGTGTTGGAATTACGGGCTTGAGCCACTGCACCTGGCCCACAGTCATTCTCAAGGAAAATAGACACCTTTTGCTTCCAGACCTTTACCTCTCTGTGATAGTTGCTTTGACGTATGCTTTGGTCTACCTCTGAGTGTCCAGCTTTGATGCTCAGAATGTGGATCCAGGTTGGTCCGAGGTATATTTTTCTATGAGCAGAGTTTGTTTTCAAATTTATTTTCTCTTCTTTTGGCCTCAAATCATGCTTCTGGCCCTTTGGTTACTTACTGGAGTCTCATCTCAAACACAGCTATTCCAAAATTGAGTTTTGGGGGTGATTTACGGTATAGGGAAAAATGATGGCAGGTGGGGTGGGTTGGCTACTGACCTTTGACCCTGACAAGGTGGTACAGGCTGGTTCTCAATCTTCTCAACTTTTTAGGGAAGTTATTGTAAAGGGTCCAAATATTCTGAAGTACCAAACCTTAATGTAGACTGGATAAATAATGTGATGCAATTTTTTAAATGCATATGGGTGCTGTTGTGATTAATAAAATGCTGAATTAGCGTGGAAGTATCTTTAAGTCATTGGAGTTTGTGTGTGTGTGTGTGTGTGTGTGTGTGTGTGTGTGTGTGTGTGTGTGTGTTTAGGAATGCTCACCAACAGACACCACTAGGATGACCAGATTTCATCTTATGGTTCATGAAACTTTGTGGTTGTAAAAAGTGATCTTCATGTTTGACTGAGGAAAGGCAACTCTGAGGGAGTGAATATTTTGTCTGGTGCCCAAAGTCTATCCCTACTTGTGCTGACAGAGAGCCAAGCTTGGGAGATGACCACTGTGGAATAGGATGGAAGAACTATGTCTCTTCACACTGATTCCTACTCAGCTTGCAGCAGGAAGGTACCAAGCAAGACCTGGCCACATAATAAGGTCATTATTTGGGAGAGAGCTTTCAGGTCTTCTAAACCTACCTGACCCTGGGCGGGAATCCTTTATGGGACTTTCTGGAAGGATGACCATTAGTTCGGCCCTGGTCCCTGCACAACACGTAGCATACTTCTAGGTAAAATTCTGATTCCTGGGTCTCCACTTGGGTGTTTCTAGTTTGGTAAGGCTGATTTGATTTTGATTTGGGAGGGGCCTTGAGCATTTGTATTCTTTTAAAAAATGCTCAGGATGATTCTGATGTCAGCCAGAGCTGAGATAGAAGACGGTTAGGAAGGGATAAAAATACTTCATCACAATACTTTTTGTTTGTGAAGTGCTCACTAATGCATGAACAGTGTCATGGTGAGGCTCCTGTGGGCTTTGTATTTATGCCCCCTTTCTTACTTCCCACACCCACTCTGGTAGATAGATCCCTATTTCAAAAATGAGTGAATTGGGGCTCAGGGAAGTGAAACCAATGTGTTGGCTAGCAAGTGACAGTTGGAACCCCAACGTACAAATGAAACCAGGGAACCGTGGGTGTGACGAGCTCTTGAGGAGGGACAGACAGTTATGACCTCCAACCCACAATTGAGATTGCAAGCACAAGTAGGCAGGATCCCAGTGGCAGGAGACGATGTTGCTGGAATCAGGGCAGGGCAGTGCTGTTTAAGAACTTCATAAGTGAACCTTGAACATCTATCGTAATACTATAAGAAAAGGTTCGACAGTGGTGGGAATCTATAGGGGGCGGACAGGGAGGGCAAGGGTGGTGGGATTAATGGTAGTCAATATCTCGCTGGGGATGGGGGGGACACCCCTTATCAACAAGGGTGACTGAACAATGCATATTTGTATACCTAACCCCTAACTGTATCCCACAATTTTAAAATATAAAATATGTTTAATAAAAAAATAAATTTAAAAAAAGAGAAAGTGCTCCTATACACAATGGACAATTATGCAGTCATAAAGAAGGACAAATATATGAATTTTGCAGCAACTTGAATGAATTTGGTGTTGATCATATTCAGTAATTTATCACAGAAACAAAGAACAGAGTTCCATATGTTCTCACTCATAAACGAACCTTGAACAATTATAATGCTATAAGAAAGTGATTGGCAGTAGTGGGAAACTGTCAAGGGAGGAAGGGGTGGGATAGGCCGATGAGAGACACTGCTAGGGGAGGGAGGGGCATACCTCATCAACAAGTGTACCGGCATGATCAATGTTTGTATACCTAACCCTGAAATGTACCACACATCTTTATAATACAATTTTTTTTAAAAAAGAACTTCTGACACACCCAACTTCTCTGTTCTAAGAGACATGGGCTCATTAGCAGAGGGTCTTTGGGCAAGTTACTTTATGTTTTAGGACCTTGGTTTCCTCATTAGCAAATGGAGATAGTAGTGGACATAATGATCATAATGGTGACTCCCTCTTGCCATGAGTCTAGTCATTAATATCAGCATTTGTGGCACACCTGCTCTGTGCCAGTCCTCAGCTGGGGATGCCACTCTAGAAGCTAACAGAAGCCTGTGTTGAGGATGTGGGTGGAAGAAAAGGACAAAGGGCATCAGAAGTGCACCTCATTCTTTATGTGGAGCCTAGGACCAGGGATGCCAGATGCTTGGTGCTCTCTTCCGTACCCTGCAGCATGTGGGTGCCTCACTGGATTCCCCCAGAGGATGATGATGAGCAGGGGACTGCAGCTGCCCTTTTCTTATGACTGCTCCAGTGGGGTATGGGGGAGCAACAAAGGGATACTTACAAGGCAGTAGCTCAGCTCCCATGTCTCCTGCCTACTCCCTGAGTAGTGCACATCTGATTAGGAAAGACTCTTCTTTTGGTCACAGGTATCTTAATGATTTTTTGGGGTGCCACTTATGAGTTCAAATCCATTTCCAGATGGCTTCAGAGAGAAGTAGCTTCTACAGTGAGGTCAAGCATGGCGTGCATTTCTATTTCAATGGTGCTTTGCTGCCCTAAACAGTGGAGTCTCAGTCCACTGGCCAACCTGGTAAAGTCTCTAAATCTACAATCCAGGTGACTTTCTCTGCGGAGCAGCAGAACCACCATGAGCTTGTCTGGGGATCTTATTTAGAGATGACATCGTTTTCTACCCTGCCTACTCTAGGTTGGAGTAGAACATACCAGCAGTAGTCCAGGACTGCCCAGCTGTCTGTAGGAATATGCCTCCTCTCTCTTCCAGCCTCTCATTTTCTTGGCATTTCCTCTAAGTTGATGTCTTGCTACAGTGATCTGAGTTGACATTAAGTGTCTGCTGTGTTTTCATCCAGCACGTGGCTGCCTCTGGGGTGGCACTTACCACCTTGGCAATGGGGAGCGGGGCATATTTTATATCCCCAATCTCATTGTTCCTTAGGATTCTTTGTTCCTTCTTCATGCCTCCCCCACTCCCCAAGCAAATCATTTTGCTTCTTGATTATGACATCCCTATGGGTGAACCATAAGATAGCAGAAACTGAGCTCTCTCTGCTGTTGACAATTAGAGTTCTCAGAACTCTTCTTTTTTTGTAAATGCCTACCAGGTGTCCCCAAGTGAAAGATGATATTTGTTTGTTTGGTAAAGGCACCCAGATAAGAAGAGTCAGAAGGAACAGCTCCTCAAAGAGAAGTGGTTTCCTCCGTCACCAATTCACCAAGTTAAACACTCACTCTGGTTCTCCAGCTGAAATGAGTCCTTGGTCCTTTCAGAATTCCTTTTGCAACAGTGTTTCAAAAAAATCTGTGATTGAGGTTGTGAATCACTTTTCTTCACAGCAGCTGGCTACTTTGCATTCTCCCAAGGTGAAACTGAGTCTGTATTTTCAGTGTCCAGAGAGTCAACACTTCAAAGTTGGGGGTGGGGTGGAACCTAGCTACCAAAGAGAAGCCTGGAAGCATTCTTTTCAAAGTCTAGGGAAACACTTCCCCAAATCAGATGCTAAAACAGAACTTAGAGGTTCACTGTGTGCAGCTTTTTAGTGGTTTGGATTTTCTCTCCGAATTCTTTTCTTTTTCAACCATCTTCCTTCTGGTTGCCTCTTAGCGTTCCAGACCCCTGGAGTCTGGCCCCACCTGACTTAACTACAAGTACCTTCCTGCTCCTCTTTATCAAAGGCAACTGTCTCATCCATGGTGGTCTTCTCCCGACCTCTCATCTGCATAGATTACAGTTATTTTTCTAAGAGGGTGCTATCCACCCATTTCTGGACCGCCTTCTGCATTGATAAACTTACTTCCCATCATAGAGCTCGTTTCCCATCCCACATGCTGGCTAACAGCTTCCTGATGGCTATTCAGCTATTCCTTTCTGCAGATGTTTACTGAGTGATAACTATGGTCCAGGCACTACACATGGGAATACGGCAGTGCACAAGACAGACCAAGAACCTGTCCTCAGGGAGCTCATAGAGACCTAGACAGGTGCACAGGTACGCAGAGTCCAACCTAAAGCAAACCTGGAGGCTCTCTGGAAGAGACAACCTCTAAACTAAGACAAAATGGGTCAGTGGAAGTTAACCATGAAGGGAGTAAAGAGAGAGGGCATTCTGCTTGTTGTTGCACTCATGCTATTAGGCATCCTCCTGCACCCTGCTTTGCATTGGTTTGTGTTGTTTCTATGCCTGATGTGTACATGCTGTTTGTTATCTTGAGATAGTGTAGCTTCCTGAGAGCAAGAGTCTGCACTACTTTCCCACTCATCCTTCTCAGGTTTTAGCACAGTGCTGTGTAGTTTGTAAGGAAGGAGAGTAGCATTATGACGCACCTGTTCTGTGTGTATCACTTGGTGTGCAAAAGTCATTTAAGTCACTTTGTTATTGAAACAAATGGGAGGTAATATGGCAAGGGCAATCCTCACAGCTTGGAAATCAGGATGGTGGTTACACTTTAGTCTCTGCTGCTGAGTACAGGTGTGATTTGCGGTGAATCTCTAAACTTCCTCTAGACCTTGATTTCTTCATCCGTGGAATGAAGGGATTCCTCTCCAGTGTCTTCTGGCTCTGTGATCTGTGTTTTCCAGTGGTGTTGCAGGGCCAAATGGTTGTCGTTGAAGTGGCAGGAAGACAATTGCAGAAGGGGGTTCAGGGGTTAAGTCAGGAAACACAACGTGGAAATTAAACCCCACCCCAAATGCTGAAGTGTGGGGCTAGATGGAGACCAAGGAAAGAATGTCCCTGAGAATTGACCCTACGGAAACCCTAGTGCCTCCATGCCCAGAACCAAGCACACTCAGTACAAGCTGCCAACAAAGGAGGAACAACACTTGCCCAGGCTTTGTTCTGAGGGCCAGCAGACCTTCCACCCCACAGCATTGGCACCTGTGGTCTTGTAGCCTAGGCTGCAAAAATAGCAAGTGGGTGCAAGTGGGTGCGCAGAAGGCAAGTTGATGAGCCAGACAGACCTGAGTACAACTGTTCACAGCAGAACTTTGGTGCCAAAAACACCTAGTTCAGGACAGCATGTACTGAATCAAGGGTGAATGCCCCCCCACCCTTTTTCTATCTCAAACTTTTCAAAACAGGAAGAAACTTTTCTTCAGCTACAGGCACCAATAACCTACAACTTTCTAGAGACTTTGGAAGCCATCCAAGAAAGCTACCTTCACTAAGAGGATTCTAATACTTCTCTCTCTCTCTCTCTTTCTTTCTTCTCCTCCTTATTTCTTTGCAACTCTGGGCTTCTGGTAGCAGTTTGGAAAATTGGAACATGGCCATCTGAAACCACAGTGGGGTGTTAGGTAATCTGTTCTCATTAAAATGCTGTTCTGTGGTTTAATTTTCAACGGTTTCTTTGCAACTTGGAAGCATACATACTGTATTTTTTGAGGCAAAGAGTTGATTGTCATATGGATAAAAAAGGTTGGAAGATGGGCTACCCATGAGACAGTTCCTGGTACATTTTCAGAAAAGAAACAGCTGCTTTCTTCTGGTGAAGGCAAACGGAGCATAAAGGCAGGATTCATGGGACTTCCTGGACATAATTGACTCTGAGTGCTTCAAACACATATGAAGACCCTCAAGATTGAAAGTATCAAGTGGTATAATCATTCCTCCATTTAATCATTGAATTGTACACTTGTGTTGACTGTCTACCAAGTGCCAGGCACTGGTAGACATTTCAGATCACACCCGAGGAGATAGAAGTCACTGCCCACCCAGTGGCAGATGAGTGAATGCTGGACAGTGGTGCAATTGAGTCACCTGTTTCTTCTCATCCTCACCTTTGTGGAATCCCTACTTGGGGCTTTTTGAGTCTTTTCAGTGAAGACAGCAAACTAAGGTATGAGGTTATCATTTTCTTTTAAATAAGATGATGACAGGGCATCCAAATGTTCTCACTGCCACAAAAGGACAGGACTTTTTCGTCTTAAGGTAGCCAAAGTTTGAGTTCAAGAGTTAGATTGGTTGTATTCCGTAATTAGCTGCATAACTCCTGTAGGGGTGGAAGGGTATGATACAGTTCCTCGTTCAACATAAGGGTGAAGATTGACACTGCTACAACAAAAGTCAGTTTAACAAGAGAAAAGCACAACAAATTTATTTAATCAAAGTTTTACATGACATGGAAGCCTTCAGAAATGAAGACCCAAAGACCCAGGAAGACTATTTGTTTTTCTGCTTAGGTTGAAAGAAGAATGGTCAGCCATGCAGAAATGTGATTGGATAAATGGGTGTGATCTAATGGTAATAGACTGATGAGGTAACACAGCAAGGCCTGACTGTTCTTCTTGGCCTCTTTGTGCAGATTCTCTCTTGGTCTTCCTTCTTCCTGGGACCCCTCCAAAATGAGGGTCTTAAAGGGAAAAGGAAGAAAGGAGAGAGTTTCTATGTTTTATGGCTTACTTTGGGGGAGGAGGGTTCTAGTTTCTGTGATCTGCCTTGGGGAAGAGGAATTCTGGTTTCTATGACTTGCTTTAGGAGAGAAAGAGGAATGAGAGGCAAGGGGACAGGAGAAAGTCAGAGAGAGTGAGCTTACTTCTGAGGCCTTCTGATCTCCTTTAGTTCAAAGTACTCAGTATGCCGAAATGCCATACTTTGAGGTGTCATGTTCTGTGTCCAACACGACTCACCAGCATGACTTGGGTGCCCTTACCCTGCTGATGACAGTTGGTAGGCCGTATAGCCTTCCATGAACTCTCCCTACCTTCCTCAAATCCCCGTCCCTTCTTAGCCCCAAACTTCCTGACAGGCCTGTTCCACCTGATCCAGCTCCAGCTCTGTGACCATGCCCTTAGTCCTTAACTTGGTCATCCTTGCTCTGCTGGTTACACATTGCCAGTTTCTTAGCTTTCTTCCTAGTTCTTCTCTTTGGCTCTCAGCAACCCTAAGGCTCATAGAATCTGGGCTGACCCCTGTCCTATTCCCTCAGGGTGACATACAGAAAAGCTCTGGGAAGATGCTGTCCAGGTGTGATAAAGATGGTCTTAGTTAAATAGAGTTAATTAAGTTCAGTCCAGGTAAGCTGGACAAAGCAGTTTAGCCCCAGGTCTGATTTGAACATTTCAAGTCAGGTGAGCATTTAAAATCACTCCTATTCTAGTAATGGGTAAAAACTCTACCTGTTTCAGTAATGGGTAAAAAGAAACCCATCTTTGGACTGTTTTTGCCCCTTCAATATTCTTCTTCTCTCTTCATTTTGTCCTCATTCTTTGGGCTGTTTCTCACTTTTGTTAGCCATGTCATTGTATGCATATTAATGAGGACGTGTGCATAGTCAATCTGGGCCTTTGTTTTGAGGGATAGAGCATTCAAGTTTTCAGGTTAACATTTAGAAGTGCCCCGGGTCTATTTTTTTTGTCCTCTCATGCATTAAATACTAGACTGAATTGAGACATTCAGTCAGCGTTCCTTAAAAATATTTTTTAGATCAGTATGAAGGTTTTTGATTTTATTTAAAATATTCATATTAGTGAACATTTTTGAGACAAGTCAAATTTGCTGATACTTCAGTGGAGGTATTTTGTATGTTCTTCTACTTACAATGGAGTTATGTTCACATAAACCATTATTAGGTGAAAATATTGTAAGCTGAAAATGCATTTAAAGGATAAGATGGTCAAGATTATAAATGGCTAAAATCTTAACTCACCAGCAGTGTCCATTACTGGCTTGCCACCTTCATGTTGGGCAATGACCTTGAGTTTCATTTCAAGAGTAATTGTCTTTCTCCTCTTCTCACCAAAAGAGGGGACAGAGATGGGTATTCCATAGACACAATGAGTGCAAAGGCACAAAACACAATATCTGGCAACACAATACACTTCAGTGCATCGGCCGCTTACCCTGTGATTGTGTGACTGACTGGGAGTTACCACCTCCCCCCCGCCCATCATTGTTCTAGAAAGTCTCATGCCACATATCACTAGACAAGGAAGAAATCAAAATTCAAAATAAAAGCACAGTTTCTATTGAATACATGTTGCTTTCGCACCATCATAAAGTCACAAGCCAAACCATTGTAAAGAAGAGACAGTCTACCCCAAAAGGTGAGTATGGAGTGGGTTGGTCTGATTTATTATCAGAGCTGGTCAAAATATTGACATTAAAACAGGTAAAAATCAGTGTGGTTTTCTTCGTGGAGGGTTTCACTTTGACTTTCAACATTGAGTCTGAGGGTTTGATGAACCCAGAAACGCAAAGTGAAACATGGGTTTATGAGCGCATATCAAGCCAGACAGACTTCTATGAATAGAAGCTGAGTTCCAGTTGAACTTCTTACCCGCACAGATCATTTGTTAGATGTCACCCTCTTCATAAAAAATATGATTCCTTGTCTTTAAGAAACTCGAATTTAAAATAAGATATAGTGTCAACCACCAAATAGCATGGCATTTTCTAAGTTCAAGTTCCATACTTATCTAGACTACTTTATCTAAACCAAAGGTACTATCTTTATTTTCTAGTTTTGTTGCTGTTGTTGTTTTTATGAAGTGATATCTTTTGAGAGTGGGTTGCAAGACTTTCCTACCCCTATCTTCTGGAAGACTAGAGAAAGGGGAGGATGAAGACAAGACTGGCAGAGCTCTTTCCCTAACATTATCTTTTGTCTGGGTACAGGCACATAATAAGGGTGTCCCCCCTCCCAACTTCCCTTGGCTGTAGCAGCTCTGGAAAGTAAGGTAAGGGTCAGAGAGTGTGAAGAAAAGGATACCCTGGGGGATGAAAAACGCATTCTTCTATCTTGACACTTTTGATATGCTGGGTCTGAGTAAATATATAAAATAATACAGTGGAAATCCACCCAGCGTGTTGCTCCTGAGTGTGCATTTAACATATTGAATATTGCATTCACTCAGGTTCCTGAAAGTTCTGTGTAAAAGTGGAAAATGTCCAGAAAAATCTTTTGTTTTCATAATACTTTGAACAGTCTTAGTGTTCAAGGTGAAATCCTGGGTGTTTGCCTGTGCAATGAATGCAACCCTCAGGTCCTTAAATCCCTTGAATCTGGGTACCTGAGTCTGAAAAGAGCTCTTTCAACACCACCCCCTACCCCGTCCCAATTGCTTCCTTATGGTTGTTAAAGTTTAGCTGAGGAGGGATCAAAATCAGCGATCAGATGGCAAGGTGCTATTGTCCTGGCTCCGTGAGAGAGTTTACACATGCTCAGAATATTAGACGTGATTGACAGAGGTGTATGTACGTGAATCAAATGCCTTGCTCTGTTTTGCAGTCACAAAAAGTCCTTTTCCTTTGAAATCCAAGATGGTTCCCTTCTCTTGGCTTGTGGAGGGAATTAGGCAGCAAATAACCATGAACATTTAAAAAAATAATTGGTTAAAACCTTAACTGATATAAAGTTTATGAAGTGTTGCGGGATTTCAGGACAGCTTTCTAACCTACCTTCCAAATGCAGCCACCTGTAGAGTGGTATTAGTCCTAATAGGTGTAGGTTCTTCTCTGAATCCTCTGAGCTGATCTTGTTTATAGTTTAAACTTTAAATTCAAATAAACTACAGATTTCTTTTATGTAATTAGATGATTTTAAGAGAAAACTGACCAACTGATCAAAGGTTCTTTTTTTCCTTTCTGTTTTCTCGATAATTCAGGACAGAACCCTGCATATGGGGTGGCTATATGGAACAAAGACTTTGTATTTGACTTGCAGAAACAGTTGTGCAAATATTCAGTCTGAAAGCCCTTTTAATGGGCTAGGGTGGAGTAGTCTACAGTCGGGAAGAACCAAGTGGACCTGAGCTGGGATGAGTGCTTTCTTGGCACGGAACCCTTTCTCATGATGAAAGCTGGGAAAATTTGCTTGAGGAGAGTAATCCAATGATACGAAAGGATTAGGCAGGCTTGCATTTAGCAAATTGTATTTTTTTAACCATATTTTTTATTTTAAAATTGTGGGGTACAGTTAAGGGTTAGGTATACAAATATGCATCGTTCAGGCACCCTTGTTGATAAGGGGTGTCCCCCCGTCGCCAGACAGATATTGACTATCATTAATCCCATCACCCTTGCCCTCCCTGCCCCCCCGATAGATTCCCACCACTGTCAATCCTTTTCTTATAGTATTTTGATAGATGTTCAAGGTCCACTTATGAGTGAGAACATGTGATACTCAGATCTTTGTTGCTGTGAAAGATCACTCAGTATTATAGACTCTAGTTCCATCCAGGTTGCTGCGAAATTCATGATTTTGTTCTCCTTTATGGCTGTGTGTAGTATTCCATCGTGTATATGTACCACATTTTAAAAATCCAGTCCTCTTTTGATGGACAGCATGGTTGGTTCCAGGTTCTTGCTATATCAATTCTAAAAGTATAAAAGTAAAAAAAAAATTAGCTTTAAAATGTATAAGATAGCCAGGCGCAGTGGCTCAGCCTGTAATCCCGCACTTTAGGAGGCTGAGGTGAGTGGATTGCCAGAGCCCACAGGTTCAAGACCCGCCTGGGCAACTTGGCGAGACCTCATCTCTACAATAAATCAAAAAATTAGCCAGGCATGGTAGCACACACCTGTAGTTCCAGCTACTTGG
>NW_007061718.1:3618-6509 GCF_000164805.1 Carlito syrichta | reverse complement strand
TTCTTGCTATTGTGAACAGTGCTGCGATAAACATACATGTTCAGGTATCTTTTTGATAGAGTGATTTGAGTTCTTCAGGGTATATTCCCAGTAGGGAGATTGCGGAGTCATATGGGAGTTCGATATTTAGAACTTTTAGGAATCACCACACTGCTTTCCACAGAGTCTATTGCACTAGTTTACACTCCCACCAGCAGTGTAGAAATTTTCCCTTTTCACCACATCCTCTCCAGCATCTGTTATTTTTTGAGTTATTGATAATGTCCATTCTGACTGGAGTTAGGTGGTATCTCAGTGTAGTTTTGATTTGCATCTCTTGATGATTAGTGAGGTTGAATATTTCTTCATGTGTCTGTTGGCCACTTGTATGTCTTCTTTTGTGAAGTTTCTGTTCATATCTTTTGCCCACTTTGTAATGAGGTTGTTTGTTTTTTTCTTTTTAGCACATTTGAGTTCCTTGTAGATCCAAGATGTTAGGCCTTTTTCAGACATGGAGTTGGCAAATACTTTTTTCCAGTCTGTGGACTGTCTTCCTGCTCTCTTGATGATTTCTTTGGCTTCACAGAAGTTTGTCAGTTTAATAAGTTCCCACTTGTCTATCTTATCTCTTATGGCCCATGTGTTTTGGGTTTTGTTCAGGAATTGGATGCCAGTTCCAATTTCCATAAGGGTGTGTCCTGCATTTTCTAAGGTTCTTATGGTTTGAGGTTTTACATTTAGCTCTCTGATCCATTTAGAGTTAATTTTTGTGTATGGGGATAGATAGGGGTCTTGTTTGAGTGAACATATATTTTTTCAATTGAAGATACATATCCTATGGGAAAACCTCAATATATAATAGAAGTAAAAGCATATCTGCTCTAGTTGATATGTAGAGGTCTGTGTGTGTGTGTGTGTGTGTGTGGTGTTATCAGAGCTTTCTTCACTAATTTAGGTAAATTATAACAAGTTGATTACAAAATTTTATTTGTCACAAGATAAAAATAAAACATAATGTTAAAAACTAAGTGATAATTGTCCCATTGGAGTGGGATGGATGAATTTGCTAGAAATTTCTCATCAAGACATCTATAAACCATTTGTATCTTTGCATGAGTTATTATTGATCAAGGTGGGTACTAGGTCAATTTCTATACTTTTTTTTGAACTCTGGTCTCACTCTGCCACCTAGGCTAAAGTGGAGTGGCACAATCATGACTTACCCTAGCCTCAAATTCCAGGGCTCAGACGATTCTTCCTCCTCAGCCTTCCAAGTAGCTGGACATACAGGTGCATGCCACCACACCCAGCTAATTGTTTTGACGTTTTTGTAGACAGCATCTCACTATGTTGCCCTGACTGGTCTCAAATTCCTGGGCTCAAGCAATCCTCTCACCTTGGCCTCCCAAAGTGTTGGGGTCACAGGTGTGAGCCACCATGCCTGGCCCAATTTCTATACTTATTATTTCTTTTAATCTCCTTTTATATTTTCATTTCTTTTCTTGTTTTTGTTAAATTAGAAACTTATATCCTACAATTATGATGGTTTTGGTAAAGGAGCATATTTTGGTTCTGGATAGCTTAGTCATACACAGATACAGAAGTTATGGTGAGGGCTCTCTCTGAAGACTGTGTTTTCTTTGTCAGATGCTCAGTGGATGAGCTTATCACACTCAAACATGGGATGGCTGGATGCTGCACATCAGGAGATAATGGCAAATGTATTCCTAGTCTATTCTTAGGTTCTATTTGGCTCTGAAAGTATTTATTTATGTATTATTGTCACATTTATTCATTTTTTTTGAAGTACATAAAATAATACATAATAGACTTTGTTTTCCAAAAAGTGACAAAAGTCATTAAATGCTGGCAATTAATCAAAAAAATTTTTTGTATTTTTAATTGTTTGCAAGAGGGGGACACCAGCTCTTTGGAGGAGATGCTGACCCCTTCTTCAGTTTCCTTGGTTAGGCGTTTCACCTTCTCTAGATCTCAGCTACTCTTATAATTAAATCCTAAGCTTCATCTTTGGTTTTTCCTCCTGCCGAAGGACATGAAAGTCCTCCTGACCAGGCACGGTGATTCAGCCTATAATCCCAGGACTTTGGGAGGCCGAGGTGAAAAGATTGCTGGAGCCCCTCTTGCTTGAAGATCATGTAGAGACCTCTCCCTGTAAGACATGTGCTCCTTTTCTGTAGGATCTGTCCTCCCTTCCTTTCTGTCCACTAGGTCAATGACAAGGTGGGAAGTGATGAGTGACAGTTGCAGCTTAGAGACCAGCCTCAATGATAGAGGCTATTGTTGATCTCACTAACCTTCCTCTCCTAAATTTTCTCCAGGAATCCTGTAGGAGCTGCTCCCAGAAAAGTGGAATCTGAGCAGTGCAAGAGAGCAAGTGGACTGGATACATGATGTTCTTTTCAGATTTTCCATTAGGACTGAAGGACAAATTCATCCTGCTGCTGGGAATGCTGCTGGAAAGATGGCTATCAGCCCTTTCAGGGGATTGCCTTGGTTGAGGGAAGTTCCTTGTCCAAGAAACAATCTACATCCAATGACTGACAAACAAAGGGACATAAAAGTTTGATCCCTGATAGAGTTTGAATGTCCACATCTCATACTGAAATGTAATCCAGCTTCCTCAGGTGATTTGTTAGACTGTTAATTTGTGATCTTTCCATTTCCTTCATGTGTGTTTGTAGACAGATGAATTCCCCTCTCAGTACTGCTTTCACGGCATCCCAGAGATTTTGACAAGATGTTTGTTCATTTTCATTTGCTTCCAGGAATCTTTTGATATCTGTTTTAATTTCCATGTTGACCCAGGAGTTGTCCAGCATCATGCTGTTTAGTGTCCATGTCTTTGTGGGCTTGGGGGAAATTTGTTGGTGTTGATATTTATTTTTATTCCA
>NW_007061718.1:0-3275 GCF_000164805.1 Carlito syrichta | reverse complement strand
GAAAGAAATCAAAGATGACACAAACAAATGGAAAAAATATTCCATGCTCATGGATTAGAAAAATCAACATTAAGATGTCCATCCTACTTAATGCAGTCTACAGATTTAACAAAATACCCATTAATTTACCATCAGCATTCTTCTCAGAACTGAAAACAACAATACAGGAATTCATATGAAAACACAAATGACCATGAATAGCAAAACAATTCTCAGTTTAAAAAAAAAAAGTGGGAGACATTACACTCCCAGACTTTAAACTTTATTATAATGCTACACTAATCAAAACAGACTGGTATTGGTACAAGAACAGGCATATAGACCAATGGATATAGATTCCAGAAGCAAAACTTCAATTTCTCAACCAACTCATCTTTGGCAAAGCCTCCATCATCAACCGCTGGGAAAGGAGAAGCTGTTCAGCAAATGGTGCTGGGAAAACTGACTGACCACATGCAAAAGATTAAAATGAGACACGTACCTATCACCATATACAAAAATCAATTCTAAATGGATTAAAGACCTAATGTAAAACCTCAAACTATTAGAATTTTAGAAAATGCAGGTGATATCCTTATAGAAATTGGAACTAGCAACCAATTCCTGATCAAAACCCCAAGTGCCCATGCCATAAGAGATATGATAGGTCAGACTCGGTTGCTCAACTTGTAATCCCAGCACTTTGGGCGGCCGAGGTGAGTGGATTGCCTGAGCCTGCATGTTCAAGACCAACTTGAGGAACTTGGTGAGACCTCATCTCTACAATAAATCAAAAATTACCTGGGCGTGGTAGCGTGCACATGTAGATCCAGCTACTTGGAGGGCAGAGGCGAAAGGATCATTGGAGCCCAGCAGGCCAATGCTAGGGTGACTGTGAGTGTGCTACTGCACTCCAACCTGGGTGATGGAGTAAGACTCCAACTTAAAAAGAGAGAGAGAGATAAGATAGACAAGTGGGACTTCGTCAAACTGACAAACTTCTGCAAAGCCAAAGAAACCATTAAGAGCAAGGAGACAGCCCACAGACTGGGAAAAAATATTTGCCAACTGCATAGCTGATAAAGGCCTAACATCTAAGTACTCAAATGTGCTACAGGGTACTACAAGGTACTCAAATATGCAGAAAATAAAAAAGCAAACAGCCCATTACAAAATGGGCAAAATATTTGAATAGACAGTTCTCAAAGGAAGACATTCGAGCAGCTAACAGATACATGAAAAAATGCTCAGCCTCACTAGTCATCAAAAAAGCAAATTAAGGAGACGGGGCAAGATGGCGATGGCATAGGTGAACTGGTGAGATTCTCTGAACGTGAGTTCCCAAAAAGGCTATCACTTCACTACCCCCATCCCCCAGCCCACCACCAACTGCGCTGGGGTCAGGCCCGGGAACTTCAGTCCCACGCAAGGCCAGATATTGCGCCCCTCCCCCCACTGCTGCCGTTCTACTCGTGTGTAGAAGTCTCCGGTCCCAGCCCCCTCTAGATCCCTCCCCGGCTGCATTGTCTCCAGCCCGGGCACCCGGCATCAAGCTGCCGATCACACAGGGAGGCTCTGGGCACCTGCCCCGCAGAGACGCTGGTTCCATTTCTGGCTGAAGTACTCTGTAGGGTCCCAGCGCCACTCTCACTGTTTAGAGCCTGCGCTTTGGAACTTTGGAGCTCTGGAACTCTGGGTCCACCCTGGCTGAGGCACTCAGCATGAGACCCCAAACCAGAGGACCCAGACAAGCGGAGAAAAACAGATCTGCTTAAACTGCCTTGCTATTCTCCAGGCAGAGACTTCCATTGCCCTGCCCACCTATCAACAAACTTTACCTCATTTCCTAAGGCCAGGTATTGCAGCATGCGGGGAAGTTTTGGGTCCCTGCTCCCTCCAGCTCTCTCCCCGGCCTGGCACCGGCACCGCAGGTCACACAGGGAGGCTCTGAGCACCCGCCCCTCAGAGACACCGGTTCCATTACTGGCTGAAGTACTCTGTAGGGTCCCAGCGCCACTCTCGTCATTTACAGCCTGCCCTTTGGAACTTTGGAGCTCTGAAACTCTGGGTCCACCCTGGCTGAGGCACTCAGCATGAGACCCCAAGCCAGAGGACCCAGACAAGCGGAGAAAAACAGATCTGCTTAAACTGCCTCGCCATTCTCCAGGCAGAGACTTCCATTGCCCTGCCCACCTGGCAACAAACTTTACCTCAGCTCCTAAGGCAACAGTGTGAAACAGGAGACAAAGCCCCACCCCTATGCTGCAAGAAAAACAAAAGGGAGAGGCTGGAATCGGAGATCACAGAAGTGACTCTAGTCTGATCGCTTATTTTGACCTATGATTTTATCATTGAAACTGTTGGTCTAGATTACGTTTGGTGTTTACCTTCTGACTTATACTGTTTCTTGATTTTTTTGGCCTGTCTCTGTTTAGCTATCAGTATTCTTTAGGGAATCTTTCTTATCTGTCTTTTTTCACTTCTTCCCAGCCCTGTGTCTCTCTCTCACCTGATAGTTGGTATGTATATCTGTTTTCCCTCTTGCACTTCTCTCTTTTGCTTATTTTGACTTATGATTTTATCATTGTAACTGTTAGTTTAGATCTCGTCTGTTGTTGACCTTCTGACCTACACTGTCTCTCGATTGTATTGACCTGTGTCTGTGTAGCTATCAGTACTCCTTTAGGGAATCTTTCTGACGTGTCTTTCTTCACTTCTTCCCGATCCTGTGACCGTTTTTCCCTGATAGCCTGGTATGTATATCTGTTATCCCTCTCGCAGTTCTCTCTTTCGCTCATTTTGACTTATGATTTTATCATTGTAACTGTTGGTTTAGATCACGTTTGTTGCTTACCTTCTGACTTACACTGTTTCTCGATTTTATTGCCCTGTCTCTGTGTTGCTTCAGAACTCTTTAGTACTATGTAGCTATCAGTACTCTTTCTTACGTGTCTTTCTTCACCTGTTCCCAGCCCTGTGTCTCGTTCTCACCTGATAGTTGGTATGTATATCTGTTTTCCCTCTCGCGCTTCTCTCTTTCTAACTCCCTATTGACCCCTCCTTCCTCCATTGTTTTCCTCTTCTATATGCCCCCTTTTTAAATCTAGGGACCAAGACTGCAAACTGCTGAATAGACAGACTGTAAAATAGAGGGAAAAGTGAACAAAACCAGAAGACCCTCATAATGAAGAACAGGTCATTGCAGAAGAGAAATAAAAGCAACCCCACCTTCCCTCAAAAACAGAATTGAAGAGGGGGAGGGAAAGGGGTAAAGGGAGAAAAATCTACAGAAATGA
>NW_007061717.1:0-552 GCF_000164805.1 Carlito syrichta | reverse complement strand
ATGATCTGGGACCACAGTTAAAGGAGGGCTGGAACCAAGCCATATGGCAGTGGCTCAGCAGTGATGCTGAGACTGATGTTATTGGACAGACAGACCTTTCCATCAAAACACTAGTGTGTGCAGTTCCTCTGGGGGCCCTTGGTGGATCATTTTGGTTGCAGGCTCAAGACCAAACAGGGCTGTAGCCAAGCCCCTTGGGAGGGCCATATCCAGCATTGAACCAGGAGCAAGCTTGGCAGATTGGCTGTGTAGGTATTGGTCTGCTCTTTTAAATCGACCCTCCAAAGAACTAGGCTCCACCAGAACTGCAGAAACCCCTACCTGAATCCTGAGGCTTCTGAAGAGATGCTTTTGACTGTGAAATATGTGACATTCTTGCTGTTGGGGGAATATGAGTAGGCTACCTTCTATTCCATCATCTTGTGATACCACTTCACAAAATGCTTTTTTTGTGAATACTCAGAATTGATAGTAATTATTTTCTATCCTAGATATCCAGCTTTAGATTGCTTTCCAAATTCTTCTGGCTCTTGGCTTAAACAGTATTTTAAG
>NW_007061716.1:0-898 GCF_000164805.1 Carlito syrichta | reverse complement strand
AGTTTAGGAGTTTGAGACCAGCCTGGGCAGCATAGTGAGAGCTCATCTCTACAAAATAAAAAATATAGAGAAATTGGCCAGGCATGGTGGTGCAAACCTGTAGTCCCAGCTACGCGGGAGGCTGAGGCAGGAAAATCTCTTCAGCCCAGAAGATTGTTGCTTTGGCGATCCGTAATTGTGTCCCTGCATTCCAGGCTGGGTGATAGAGTGAGACCCTGACTCAAGAAAGAAAGAAAAAGGCAATATCATGTGCTGGGGAGAAGCTACATTACATTAAGTACTAAAGCAGATGGTTGAACACATACAGACAGTTATTCTACAAGGCAAAAATAAATGCTAAGAAGGATATGTACACAGAGGCCTAACCAGTGTGGATTTTGGTGGCATAGCAATGAACCCAGGCTTTTTCTCTGGGCAATGAAGAACTATCAAATGTGTCTGAGGAGGAGCAGAACAGGATTGAATGTGTCAGAGGAGTATCAAGAAACTGCCTGAGGTCATAGCCATAGGATTGGAATAAGACTCACAAAGATGATTCTGCATTTCTGCTGAAGCTCATGCTATGGAGCAAGTAAAGACCAAGTCTGGACTAAGACTCCAACCTTGACCTTGGCCTGCTCTACCTTTCACATGCAGAGGAATGTCTCTGTCTCCTGGCACCAGGTCCTTCTGTGGGTGGAGGCATATGGTTAAGCTCTCGGATGTTCCTTGGAAGCTCAGAAGTCACATCTGGCAACCATATCTCTTGTCCCTTAATCAGAGCTGCTGCCATTTCCTCACTTTACACATTTCATTTCCAGATAAGGTGATGTTTGAACAAAGGATTTTTTGACTACATACACATTTGAAAAATCACTGAGATACGTGATTGTCAGAGTTCTGACACTAGTATCCTCAG
>NW_007061715.1:0-690 GCF_000164805.1 Carlito syrichta | reverse complement strand
CCGGCCAGTTTTGTTTTTTCTTTCCTTATGGGACATATAAAATCTGGAGTAGGAAATTTCTAGAATGACACTATCTTGCCTCACAGTTGTTTGAATCTGGATATCTTTAGGTTCTGATATTGCTATCAGAGATGGTGAAGTGCCATGATATATTTTCCAGTTCTGCAGATCTGTTCTCCTCCTGTGAAAATTAGATGATTTTTCAGTAGGAAGGCAGCTGGTGGTATGAATGTGTCCGGAGTCGTGAAAAGTCTCGTTTTTGGAGAGAAATGACTCTGAAAACTTTTGTGAAGTAGCAAGGCAGAAGAAAATAGATGAGAACTGAAAGGACTTCAGTGCATGGGAGATTTGAGACAACTCTTAGTCAGAGTGCAGTAGAATCACAAATATGCTAACACAAGAGAACAATTTGCTTTACAAAGAAATAAGACATTTTATATAAAGACTGAGTACTGTGGCAGACTCTGATTTGTGAACAGACAGTGATACTGGTCAGTGATTTATAATTACAGTCTTCTCTTGGCAGTGCTACTTTCAATAGCTCCAGATATCCTTAGCAAAACTCTGCAGTTTCTGGGACCTGTTTTTGAGGAAATAAATCATAAAGTGCTCAAATTTTCAACAAAAATTTTTTGAAAGGAAACAAGAAAGCTCAGTTAGGCAAAATAAATAATATGAGAAAGAGGAGTG
>NW_007061714.1:0-784 GCF_000164805.1 Carlito syrichta | reverse complement strand
CCAGTTTTCTATGAAAATTGCTCCAATTTCTGTCTGTTTAGGAGTATACTGACTGTGGGTTTCTCATAGATGACTTTTACTATTTGAGGTATGTTCCACATAGGCTTAGATGTTCGAGGGTTTTTATTAAGAAGGGTGTTGTATTTCATCAAAAGCTTTTTCTGCATCTAATGATATAATCATGTGGTTTTGTTTTGACATCTGTTGATGTATTTTAATTACATTTTTGGTCTTATGAATGTTGAACCAGACTTGCATTCTGGGGATGAAGCCTACTTGGTCATGATGGATAATTTTTGTTGTTGAATTCAGTTTGCTTGGATCTTGGTGAGAATTTTAGCATCTATGTTCATTAAAGATATTGACCAGTAGTTCTCTTTCTTTGATGGATCTTTACCTGGCTTGGGTGTCAATGTGATGTTAGCCTTATAAAATGATTTGGGGAGAGTGCCATCTTTCTCAATCGCCTGGAATACTTTCAATAAGATTGGTATCAGTTCCTCCTTTTATGTTTTGTTGAATTCTGCTGGAAAGCCATCTGGTCCAGAACTTCATGTTGGTAGTTTTCTTATGACATAATCAATTTCCTTGATTGTTATTGGCCTATTTAGAGTCTCAGTGTCTTCTTGTTTCAGCCTAGGAAGGTTGTGTGATGTCAGAAAGTCCTCCATTTTCTTTAGGTTTTCAAGTTCGTTTCCATACAATTGTACATAGTATTCTCTGATAATATTTTGTATTTCTCCTGGGTCAGTTGTGACTTCATATTTGTGTTTCTGATTGAGTT
>NW_007061713.1:0-523 GCF_000164805.1 Carlito syrichta | reverse complement strand
CATATTTTTCCTTGTAAGGCAAAATTAGGCATGTCTACCAGACGAATCAGGCACAGAGGAGCTAGGCAACATCCCTAAGTCACCTGGGTAACTATTTAACCGAGTCAATACAAAATCTCCAGCTTTCTGTGCCGAGCACATATCAAACGTTGAAATATTGGCCAGGTGCAGTGACTCATGCCTATAATCCCAGTACTTTGGGAGGCTGAGGCAAGAGGATCGCCTGAGCCCAAGACTTCAGTAATAATCTAGGCAACATAGGATACCTCATTCTATAAAAAATAAAACAAAAATTAGCTGGGCATGGTGGCATGCGCCTGTGGTCCCAGCTACTCAGGAGGATGAGGCAGCAGGGTCACCTGAGCCCAGGAGTTCGAAGCTGCGGTGAGCCAAGATGGTGTCACTGCACTCCAGTCTGGGGGAAACAGAGTGAGATTCTGATGAAAGAGAGAAAGAAAGACGGGAAGGAAGGAAGGAAGGAAGGAAGGAAGGAAGGAAGGAAGGAAGGAAGGAAGGAAGGGCC
>NW_007061712.1:0-705 GCF_000164805.1 Carlito syrichta | reverse complement strand
TGCTGATTTTTGTCCTGGTGATCTGTCTAGGGTTGTGAGTGGGGTATTAAAGTCCCCAGTTATGACAGTGGTAGAGTCAATATCTTTCTTTAGTTTTCCAAGAAGTTGCTTTATGAAAGTTGGCACACCTATGTTGGGTGCATATATGTTTAGGATAGATATTTCTTGTTGATGGATTGAGCCTTTTATCATTATGTAGTGGCCTTCTGTATCTTTTTTGATTTTTAATAGCTTGAAGGGTATTTTGTCTGAAATTAAGATCACTACTCCTCCTTTCTTTTGTATTTCGTTCACCTGAAAGTTTGTTTCCCATCCTCTTACTTTGAGTCTGTGGGTGTCCTCTCTAGTGAGGTGAGTCTCTTGAAGGCAATAGATTGTTGCCTGATGATATTTTATCCATTTTGCCATTCTATGTCTTTTCAGTGGCGCATTTAGTCTGTTCACATTTAGGCTAATAATTGAAATGCAAGAGTTGATCCCTGTCATAAGGTTCTTACAGAGTTGATCCTGTTTATTTGTTGTCTTTCTTTGGGTTTTGGAGTTGGTTCGTGTGTGTTTTTAATCTTTTGCCTGTGCTCTTGTGAAGAATGCTGTTGTTCTTTTTTCTTTTTCTTCTGTGTTCAGTACTTTCTTAAGTGTTTCTTGTAGAGGTGGTCTGGTGGTAGCGTAGGTTCTTAGGGATTGGATGTCTGGAAAAGATTTCAG
>NW_007061711.1:0-665 GCF_000164805.1 Carlito syrichta | reverse complement strand
AAGTTTGACATTTAAAATGTATTGGGGCTACCATGCTTTTTGTTAAAACACTTTATATTACATAAAGGGGGGGAAAGGCAAGACTCTCAAATTTCTACAGGCGCTGGCGCATTTTCAGATTTTATAGTTCACATTATTCCTATAGAAGAACGCGCTGATGGCGATGACACTGGAAGGTGAATTCCTTAGGTCGTGGGAGCATAATGACAAACATGAGCGGCCTGCAGCCCTGGGTCATCTCATGAACAAACCTGCTCTGTCAGGTAGGATTTCTGGTTTGCTTGGCCCTGAGAGACTTAAAGTATGCCTGAAAAGAGACTTTTGAAGGTTCTACAGAGCATTCAATTTTTCTGCTTGTTTTTTCACAAAATTCTTCGTGCAGCAGTCTAACACCACCCAACCGTGTTCTGAAGGCAGAAACAATCCTAGTTCTGGAGACCTGTCTATTTCTTTGTCCCGTGACAGAGAAAATACATGCTTTTAGAATCCGGGAGGATGAAATGACACCAAAAGGTTTCTACTAGAACTTGCCATTGTCCCAATTCTGCAACCTGCTTTTAAGCTTCAAGACTAATTATAAACTGAAACTACCAGAAGAGTCACTAACTCCTTATCTGACACCATCTTTCTAAAAAGTTGGAGAAGCTAGATTTTTTTAAATGACC
>NW_007061710.1:0-726 GCF_000164805.1 Carlito syrichta | reverse complement strand
TAAGTCACAATGAGCGAAAGAGAGAAGTGCGAGAGGGATAACAGATTTACATACCAGCTATCAGGTGAAAAACAGTCACAGGTTGGGAAGAAGTGAGGAAAGAAACGTAAGAAAGATTGTGTAAGGAGTACTGATAGCTACACAGACACAGGTCAATAAAATCGAGAGACAGTGTAGGTCAGAAGGTCAACAACAGACGTGATCTAAAGTAACAGTTACAATGATAAAATCATAAGTCAAAATAAGCGAAAGGGCGATGTGCAAGAGGGAAAACAGATATACATACCAACTATCAGGTGAGAGAGAGACACAGGGCTGGGAAGAAGTGAAAAAAGACAGGTAAGAAAGATTCCCTAAAGAATACTGATAGCTAAACAGAGACAGGCCAAAAAAATCAAGAAACAGTATAAGTCAGAAGGTAAACACCAAACGTAATGTAGACCAACAGTTTCAATGATAAAATCATAGGTCAAAATAAGCGATCAGACTAGAGTTACTTCTGTGATCTCCGATTCCAGCCTCTCCCTTTTGTTTTTCGTTGCAGCATAGGGGTGGGGCTTTGTTTCCTGTTTCACACTGTTGCCTTAGGAGCTGAGGTAAAGTTTGTTGCTAGGCGGGGGGGGGGGGGGGCAATGGAAGTCTCTGCCTGGAGAATGGCAAGGCAGTTTAAGCAGATCTGTTTTTCTCCGCTTGTCTGGGTCCTCTGGCTTGGGGTCTCACGCTGAC
>NW_007061709.1:0-686 GCF_000164805.1 Carlito syrichta | reverse complement strand
AAAGCCAGATGGTTCTAAGTGTTTGGGGCTTCATGTGTGTGCTCTTTGTCCCACTTTAAAATGAGAAGTCCGAGACGGCAATATGGAACCACACAAACAGCTGGGGAGGGCACAGGTGAGGGTGTCAGGGTCAGGAAAGAGAGATGTTTTGGAGAGGGAGGTGGCACGAAGGGACCAGGGTTAGCTCCAGGGACTGCCATCAAGCCCCTGAGGAGCTGTGCCACGTGGTCCTGAGAGGAGGGGTCATCCTCACAGCCCCAAAAATGTCCCTACACAGAGATATCGCAAAGACCAATGTGGCAAGATCACATCTTCCTACTGCCCTCGGAGACCACACAGGGACAGGACCAGAATTAGAGTCAAGACCCCAAGGTTTCAGCCACCTATGCAGTCTGGCTGTAGCCTCTGGATGTGACATTGATGGCTTCCTTGGTTCTGGAGAGCTTCTACCAACTCTGGTGGCCTCACTTAACCCATCAGAATTCCACAGTGAGGCCCATGCCCAGAATTCAGTTAGGAGGGAGTTTTCTGTCTTGGAGAGGTAGCTCCAGGCAGGTGTTGCTTCTGTTTGGGAAGAGAGCTTTTGGTTAGATGTGTGTGTGACAGAGAAAAATGTGTGCGTGTGTGTGTGTGTGTGTGTGTGTGCGTGTGTGTGTGTGTGTGTACACATCTGTGCAGGCAGAGAT
>NW_007061708.1:0-741 GCF_000164805.1 Carlito syrichta | reverse complement strand
AAATATTTGAAAAACATAATTAAGGAGCTGAATTTACTTGATATATATAAAAACATGAACCCACCAATTGGATGCTACTAATTTTTCTCCTACTACACAGGAAATATGCCCCATTAATGCCAACATAATGGGCTACAAAGCAAATATTAAGACATGCAAAGGATTGTAATCATACATAGGTGACTAGTACAAGTTACTCATAAATTTATCATAAAAATAAAGATTAGAAATTCGTTTTGATTATTTTATCTTGAACCCCTGTTCACTTATTCAAACAATTTTTTTCTCTGTGAAACTAAGTAGAACTGAGGAGGAATCAAAGAAATCCTCATATATTAAACTCTTAAATAGAATCTTTGAATTCAAAGTAAGGGTCAATAGAAGAGGCACAGGTTGTGAGGCTTTTCCCAGCAAACAAAACCACTGAGGCAGTCCTGCAAATCAAGGAGGATGGCAAATGCATTTTTTTTGAGTTGGAGACTCAAAATTATATAATTATATATTGATATAATTATAATTAATTATTAAAAAGAAAAATACAGCTGGACTCGGTGGCTCAGCCTGTAATCCCGCGCCTTTGGGATGCTGAGGTGAGTGGATTGCCTGAGCCCGCGGGTTCGAGACCTGCCTGGGCAGCGAGACCTCATCTCTACAATAAATAAAAAAATCAGCCGGACTGGAGTTCAGTGGTCCCTCCTGGCCACTGCAGCCTCGACCGCTGGGCTCCAGCTATCCTTCCTC
>NW_007061707.1:0-1635 GCF_000164805.1 Carlito syrichta | reverse complement strand
CTGACCCAGGGCTGCAGGCCGCTCATGTTTGTCATTATGCTCCCACGACCTGAGGAATTCATTTTCCAGTGTCGTCGCCATCAGCACATTCTTCTATAGGAATAATGTGAACTATAAAATCTGAAATGCTCCAGCGTCGGTGGAAATTTGAGAGCCTTGCCTTTTCCCCCCTTTATGTAATATAAAGTGTTTTAACAAAAGCATGGTTAGCTCCATACATTTTAAATGTCAAACTTGTACATAATGTACCTCCTGAGAATTTCAACTTCAAACTTGGAACTTGTAAAGCCACAAAACATCTTTAGAGGCTTACTGAATCAAATAAACAATGTGTTTCAGAGAGACTTAGTGAAGAAATTATTTTTTTAACCAGTGTTTCTCACGGTGCTTTTCAGGTGAGGATGGTGATGAGACTGGGTCACACTTCAGGACTGCCATCCATGGGAAAGTTTGGAAGCAGGACTGCAGATTTTACCTGGAAAGCCAAAGTGACTTAGATGAGGTGCTAGTTCTTCTTACCTTTGTGATTGCTATTTTAGGTTTTATGAAAATTGAAATCAGTTGCTATTTTAAAATATTTAAGTATGGTCCCTGGACCATAATAAGCATGATATCCTGTTTTAAAAAGGTAAGATTATAAATTACAGAAATGAGTGATCACTTCCTGGCTTTCACTTATTTCTGGTTTTAAAGTAGAAAAATTTACAAAACTATAGTTTTAAAAACCATGGCAATCTCTATTCTATAACTATTATAATTTCCAAATTAAACAAATTTCTGATTTAACGTTAAATTTTGATTTTAAAATGTATTCTACTTTAGTTTCTACGGGTAATGATCTATCAAGATTCATAAACAATTTTTATGTTAACATATGTTTTTATTCTGACATGACTATTGAATTTGACCTATGAATTATTTCTATGCATATTTTAATATTATTCCATTTTGTTTTAGAGTGCTAGACTGTATCCAGGAAAACACGTTTAGATCCAAAATAACATTTTTTTCTAACTTCAAAAAAAAAATTAGCTTCCATTTTAAAAATGTAATCTGAATTTAAATGAAAACCCTAACTTAGAATTCACTTCCATTCTTTAACTAGCTGAAAGAAATCTTAGGGAAAAAATTGTACCAAATTGCTGGTAATTTGCATTATAGAGGATGAAACTTAATTTTTTGTTTGTCAGTAGACATGACAGTGTTTCATCAAAGTTAAGCAGTAGAAAACTCTGATTTTAATTTAGTCAAGATTATGTCTTTACATAGAAACTTTGTTGAAATACCTGGAGTTGACAATAATGTTCTAGGTGCTGTATAAATCTGGATGAAATTACTCTTGTACTGTCTTATTTAGTAATATTGATTCAACTGTTTTACAAGCAAGAGTCTTTATGTCAATAAGCCTTTGTTATATACATCTCATTTGTGTAGTCTTAGCAAAAGAAAATGAACATAGCTGTAACATTTGTGGAGCCTCCTTGTAATTTGGGGTAAGGGACTCTGCTTTCTAAAGAATTAATTTCACAGATCCATGCTCTGTGGTAAATTGTTGTAAACTAATATATTTAAAGCTCTGTCTTAAAAACACGGTACATACTGTGTAAAGCATTAGCTTAAATGAAAATAATATTT
>NW_007061706.1:0-668 GCF_000164805.1 Carlito syrichta | reverse complement strand
GGAGAGACCCATACTCTTCTATTGTTTTTCTTCATTTCTGTAGATTTTCTCCCTTTACCCCTTTCCCTCCCCCTCTTCAATTCTGTTTTTGAGAGAAAGGTGGGGTTGTTTTTATTTCTCTTCTGCAATGACCTGTTCTTCCTTATGAGGGTCTTCTGGTTTTGTTCACTTTTTCCTCTGCTTTACAGTCTGTCTATTCAGCAGTTTGCAGTCTTGGTCCCTAGATTTAAAAAGGGGGCATATAGAAGAGGAAAATAATGGAGGAAGGGGGGTCAATAGGGAGTTAGAAAGAGAGAAGCGCGAGAGGGAAAACAGATATACATACCATCTATCAGGTGAGAACGAGACACAGGGCTGGGAAGAGGTGAAGAAAGACACGTAAGAAAGAGTACTGATAGCTACATAGTACTAAAGAGTACTGAAGCAACACAGAGACAGGGCAATAAAATCGAGAAACAGTGTAAGTCAGAAGGTAAACAACAAACGTGATCTAAACCAACAGTTACAAATCTTGAAAGCTCACCAGAGAAGATAAGGCATGTTTTCTTTTGTGTTGGCATACAACTTGAGAATCATGAAGCAAAGGAATTACATGCTTAATGTGACAAAAGAAAGAAAACTACTATCATTCTATACATAGCTAAAACAGTTTCCAAAAATGAAGGTGA
>NW_007061705.1:0-575 GCF_000164805.1 Carlito syrichta | reverse complement strand
TATCCCCATGCACAAATGGGATCAGAGACCTAAATGTAAAACCTCAAACTATAAGAACTTTAGAAAAGGAAGGAAATACTCTCATGGAAATCGGAACTGGCATCCAATTCCTGTACAAAACCCGAAACCCACAGGACTTAAGAGAGAAGATAGACAAATGGGACCTTATTAAACTGACAAGCTTCTGCAAAGCCAAAGAAACCATCAAGAGAGCAGGGAGACAACTTACAGACTGGGAAAAAGTATTTGCCAATTCTAGGTCTCACAAAGGCTTAACATCCTGGATCTACAAGGAACTGAAGCGTACTGAAAAGAAGAAAACAAACCACCCCATTATAAAATGGGCAAAAGACATGAACAGACACTTCACAAAAGAAGACATCGAGCAGCCAACAAACACATGAAGAAATGTTCAACCTCACTAATCATCAGGGAGATGCAAATCAAAACCACACTGAGATACCACCTAACTCCAGTCAGAATGGCAATTATCAACAACTCAAAAAAATAACAGCTGCTGGAGAGGGTGTGGCGAAAAGGGAACACTTCTACACTGTTGGTGGGAGTGTAAACTA
>NW_007061704.1:0-822 GCF_000164805.1 Carlito syrichta | reverse complement strand
TATTTCATTTTTTTTGTGGCTATGTGAATGGAACTGTGTTTTTTATTTGGGTTTCTGTTTGTTTATTATGGTGTAGAGAAATGCGATTGTCTTTTGTACATTTATTTTGTATCCTGAGACTTTGCCAAAGGCTTTTATCAATGTAAGGAGACCTTTGACAGATTCTCTTGGGTTTTCAAGGTACACCATCGTATCATCTGCATAGAGAGATAACTTGACTTCCTCTTTTCCTATTTGAATACCTCTGATTGCCTCCTCTTCTCTGATTGCTTTAGCCAGGACTTCCAATACTACGTTGAACAGGAGGGGAGAGAGTGGGCATCCTTGTCTAGTTCCAGTTTTCAGGGGAATTGGTTCCAATTTTTGTCCATTTAGGAGTATGCTGGCTGTGGGTTTCTCGTAGATGGCTTTTACTATTTTGAGGTATGTTCCCCGTATGCCTAGATGTTCAAGGGTTTTTATCAAGAAGGGGTGCTGGATTTTATCAAAAGCTTTTTCTGCATCTAGTGATATGATCATGTGGTTTTTGTTTTGACATCTGTTGATGTATTTAATTACATTTATGGTTTTACGAATATTGAACCAGCCTTGCATGCCAGGAATGAAGCCTACTTGGTCATGATGGATGATTTTTGAGATGTATTGCTGAATCCGGTTTGCTAGGATCTTGTTGAGAATTTTAGCATCTATGTTCATCAAAGATATTGGCCTGTAGTTCTCTTTCTTTGTTGGATCTTTACCTGGCTTGGGTATCAATGTGATGTTGGCTTCGTAAAATGATTTGGGGAGAGTTCCATCTTTTTCAATCGCCTGGAATACCTG
>NW_007061703.1:0-875 GCF_000164805.1 Carlito syrichta | reverse complement strand
GGGAGTGTAAACTCGGACCAGCTCTGTGGATAAGCATTTGGTGATTCATAAAACGATCTAAAAATCGACCCTGCCATCCTCCTACTGGGAACATACCAGGAAGAACGAAATCCCTCTCTCCAAGAGATATTTGCACATGTATGTTTATCGCCACATTGTTCGCAGTAGCAAGAACATGGAGCCAACCATCCTGCCCATCTAAAGAGGGACTGGATTCAAAATATGTGGTACGTAGGAACAATGCCATATTATGCAGTCACAACGAGAACAAACTCACGAAGTTCACGGAAACCTGGATGGAGTAAGAGTCTATACTACTGGGTGACCTTTCAGGGAAGGAGAAACTGAGTATCACATGTACTCACTCATAAGTGGACCTTGAACAACCATCATAATAACGACAACAAAAAAGATTTTCAGAGTTGGGAGATGCAGGGGAGGGGGAGGGCCAGGACTTGCAGTAGTTGGTTTGTGCCCGGGGTGCCGGGACGTTCGGGGACAGGCCTGAACAACAAGGGTTCCTGTAAAATGAATATTAATATATTTCACCCTGAATTGTACCCTACTTCTTTCAAATTACAAATGAAGAAGAAAACGTTTATACCAGATCCCTGAATCCATGGCCAGTCATTAGAAAGGAATTCTTGTTTCTATAGCCTTAATCACTTTTTTCCACACCCAAATAAAAACACATACCCTTATTTTATGGAAATGTGCTTAGATAAAATATCCTATTGCTGATTTTTAATTAACTTATTTTTGAAATATATCCCAGTTGACTCATTCGATATGTTTCGTTGAGTATAGATAGCAACTGTATACTACTGATTAAAATGAATTGTCCCGATTTGTGTCTTTTTCCCTGCAGCGGTATG
>NW_007061702.1:0-683 GCF_000164805.1 Carlito syrichta | reverse complement strand
ACTTTTGATTGTTCAATTCTTCCATTTTGCATTTTAATTTTACATTAAGAGGCATGCAACATTTAGTTTTCAACTTTATAGCCAAAGTCTACAGATTGTGTGATACACTCACACACATACATGTGTATATGTATGCATATAACAGTTCAAATTGATTAATACAAATGTATTTTTTGATTTTTATAATCAATTTTTAGATACCTGTATACATGTAAGTTGTTTTCAGAACAAGTAAGATGTTTTATAAATTTTTATTAGTTTTAAAATTTATGATCAACATGTAATAATTATATGTATTTACAGGGTACAATATGATACTTCCATACATGTACATATTGTATATTAATCAAACCAAAATAATTAACATATTCAACACCATAAACATTTATTATTTCTTTGTGATGAGAACATTCAAAAGCCTCTCTTAGAGGAATTTTTTTTTTTTTTTTTGAGTTGGAGTCTCACTCTGTTGCCCAGACTGGAGTGCAGTGGCTGCTCCCGGCCACCGCAGCCTCGACCTGCGGGCTCCGGTGATCCTTCTGCCTCAGCCTTTCGAGTAGCTGGAATTACAGGCATGCGCTACCATGCCCGGCTGATTTTTTTATTTATTGTAGAGATGAGGTCTCGCTGCCCTGGCGGGTCTCGAACCCACGGGCTCAGGCAATCCACTCACCTCAGCCGAA
>NW_007061701.1:0-768 GCF_000164805.1 Carlito syrichta | reverse complement strand
TTTTTTTTTATCATTAATCAGTATTTTTTATTATGGTTTTGTGGGGGTACAGGTTAAGCGTTAGGTGTACAAATGACGTTTCATTCAGGCACCCTGTAGATAAGAAAGTGTTTTCCCATCCCCCCGACAGATATATGTTACTGTTAATCCCATCCCCCTCCCCCCCCATAGTTTTCCCAGTACCATCCGTCATTTTCTTATAGTATTGCATTGGATGTTCAAGGTCCATTATATGAGTGAGAACATGTGATATTTCGGATTTTTGTTTTTGTGAGAGGTCACTCAGTATTATAGACTCTAGTTCCATCCAGGTTGCAGCGAAATTCATGATTTTGTTCTTTTTTATAGTTGCGTAGTATTCCATCGTGTATATGTACCACATTTTTTTAATCCAGTCCTCTTTTGATGGGCAGCATGGTTGTTTCCAGGTTCTTGCTATTGTGAACAATGCTGCGATAAACATACGTGTGCAGGTATCTTTTTTATAGAGTGATTTGTGTTCTTCAGGGTATATTCCCAGTAGGGGGATTGCAGGGTCATATGGAAGGTCAATTTTTAGAGCTTTTAGGAATCGCCACACTGCTTTCCACAGAGGTTGCACTAGTTTACACTCCCACCAACAGTGTAGAAGTGTTCCCTTTTCACCACACCCTCTCCAGCAGCTGTTATTTTTTGAGTTGTTGATAATTGCCATTCTGACTGGAGTTAGGTGGTATCTCAGTGTGGTTTTGATTTGCATCTCCCTGATGATTAGTGAGGTTGAGCATT
>NW_007061700.1:0-784 GCF_000164805.1 Carlito syrichta | reverse complement strand
GGAAATCAAAAATATCTCTCAACATCACAAAAATAAAGACAAACATTTATTCTACTAGTGGAGTATTCAGATTTCAGATAAACTATTTAATACTTCCACTTTTTTAATAAGCCATAAAGAATCTCAAGAGTATTTCCTTGGAGACAATGTTCTCGGTTCTTTGTAAATATATGGAAGAGGCTTTCTCCTGTGCCTGCCTCCTCCCTGGGCCATGACTCAGACACCGGGGACTGGGATTAGGGAGTTTCACTCTGGGGCATACTGCTCCTCTTCCTCCCTGGTCCCCCATCTTCCAGTGGGCGGGCAGTTACTGAATCTGCATTTAAACCTCAGATCAGAAACAAACCTACACTCTTCTCCATGTCATGCAATGAGCCCAGAGGCAGACATCGTAGATGTTTTCCTGGGCTCAGCCCACAGCAAACTTCTCTGCCCTTCCTGCCTCACATGAACCCATATGGGGGTTTCTTCCTATAGCAGATGCTTGTACCTGGGCCTGAAAAACCTCCTGCTGGGCAGAGTCCTCTACCCCTGACTCAAAGCTAGAGTTCTGTCTAAGTGACATTAATGTATGGGAGATAAGTGGCTTAGTTATCTCCTGAGCATTAGGTTGCAGCCAACCAAACGAGCAAAGGACACTTCTTTGGGAACACCCTAAGAACTTAGTTCACACTGACTGGAATGCAAAGGGTGACTAGCGGCCCTGACTTGCTGGGATGGAGGAGTTTGAGGGCTCTGAACTTTCAGTACCAAAATCTGAAAAATCCCCAACAAGCCAGAGTCT
>NW_007061699.1:0-441 GCF_000164805.1 Carlito syrichta | reverse complement strand
TGAGGCAGAAGGATCGCTGGAGCCCAGCAGGTCGATGGTGGGTTGACTGTGAGTGTGCCACTGCACTCCAGCCTGGGCAACACAGTGAGACTCCAACTCAAAAAAAAAAAAAAAAAAAAAGTGGGCGACAGGTCATGTAGTCACAGACTAGGAGTCCTCCTCAGGCTTTTTCGGGGACCCTGAAAGGATAGGTGGTGACTGCAAACCTACATTCGCTTTTGAGACAGGGATCTGGCAGGACTGGTTTCCCAAAACCAAGGTCACAACTCCCGGCCTTACGGACAACACAGGATGCAATGAAGAGACCAACCAGTCAGCCGAGCCCAGTTAAGACTAAGACGACGTCAAGGAAGGCCTCTGCTGGCCCTTTTTGCTCATTATACGCAATTATAATATATTAGCATGCTAAAAGACACTCCCACCAGCGCCATGACAGTTTAC
>NW_007061698.1:0-632 GCF_000164805.1 Carlito syrichta | reverse complement strand
AGCAGTGTCTGAGAAAGATGATTTTAACAGCTGTGTGCAGCATAAGTGGGAGGTGATGAGGGGAAGGGACCAGAGCAGGGAGGAAACAGTTACACAGTCACTGAAGTCAGAAGCCTGTCCCAGAGCTATCATGGATGCCAACAAATGGAAGTGTGAAGCAATGAAGATGCAGCTAACTGCAAAAACTATGAAGAAAATAGGAAAATCCAAGAGCCATTTCTTATATTCACTTAGTTAACCATTTTCACAACCCCTCCAATCACTACATTCAGCATGATGTAGAGATTTAATCAGTGTGCATAATACACCAATCTCCATAGATTGTCATAAGAATAAAATGGGATCATGTATATTTAAAAATTATCTAATTGTAAATGTTACATAAATATTAATTGTTGCAATTTCCTGGGGAGAAGACAACCATAATAGAAATGCTCTGGCCGAAAAGGAAGAAGTCCTGAATTCAAATTCTGGTTCTGTTTTTATGTAGAGTGTATTTAATGAACTGTAAACAAGTCATTTAACCATTATGAGCAATCAGTTTTAATATGTAAAATGGGGGGCACAATCTCTCATAAGGGCCTCTAGGAATAAACAGAATAATTCACTATAAAATCCATAAGTCTAACTTA
>NW_007061697.1:0-1084 GCF_000164805.1 Carlito syrichta | reverse complement strand
AACCACAATAAGATATCATCTCACACCTTTCAGAATGGCAAAAATTAAAAAGTAATACAAAATAGACGGTGGTGAGAATTCAGAGAGATGCGAACGCTTATACCCTACTGGTGATATAGGTCAGTTCAACCTCTGTGGAAACCAGTATGGGGACTTCCCCATATAAAAAATAGAAATGCCACTCAATCCAGCAATTTCAGTATTGGTCAGCAATTCAAAATGAAAGAAATCATTGCATGAGAAAGATGTCTGGAAGTGGGAGGAACGTAATGGCGTACTGAAAACAATGCATATTTGCCACTCTCAGCAAAGAAACGTATATGGAAAAGTAGTCATAGAACTGTAAGGGTTTAACTGAAAATCCAAGCTGAGGTTTACTGGACAGTCCCATGGGGCTGTATTCTCGTCCAAGCCCTGGACACTGCTAGAAGGGGTCCAGGAGAGCACTCATGGAGAAGGAAGGTCTGAGTGAAAGTGACAACTTTTCTTCTTTATGTACCACCCAAGCCTCTGCAGCCCCAGTCAGTGAGAGACAGCCCAGGCCTTCTACCTGCACTGCTTCTACATCAGCAAGGTTCTGGAGTGCTCTGATGAATTAGGACAGAGGCACCAGCAGTGATTCACATGAAGACCACAGAATCCCAGGTCCTGTGGACCGCTGGACTCAATGCCCCCCTAGCTCCCTATTAAGACTTTCAGTGGGAAGATCACTTTGGGGGTGGTCTGTATTGCATGAGCTGTTCTGCCTCCCTGCCTCTCCAGATTCCAGCAGGTGCAGCACACCCACTTTGGAAATATTTTCCTGGTGTCAACATATGTTACAGCCCTAGGTCAGGGTTACAGATGCAGCTTGATCTCAAGAGCCCATCGTCACTGTGATAGCCCTTCCCACAAAGCAGGATTGAAACTAGGAGGCAGAGCACCTCTGTGCAATGTGGTGGTGGTGGCGCTGCTCATCTGAGGACTGAGGGGAGAATACCAACTCTCAACTAATGAGACTGCTTTGCTTCCACACATAAGTGAAAGGGGCAGTTCCACCAAGATGAAAGAAAACCACTCCATTTCTCCAAGAGCACCTGTGTCA
>NW_007061696.1:0-389 GCF_000164805.1 Carlito syrichta | reverse complement strand
ACTAATTAAGTCATTTTGTTAGCTAGTTAGTTAGCTAAAAATTTAAGTCAGCTGGTTAGCTAGGTTGCTAGCTAGTTAAGTCAACTAGTTAAGTAAGCTGGCTAGCCAGCTGGCTAGTTAGGTAGTGAGGTAGTTAAGTCAGTTGGCTACCTAGTTGGTTAGCTGGTTAATTCAGTTAGGTGAGAGAATTGGCTAGCCAACTGGCACTGTAGGTCACTAGATAGTTAAATCAGCTAGATGGCTAACTGGCTAGCTAGTGATGTCAGCGAGTTAATTCAGCTGGCTAGCCAACTGGCAAGCTGGTTAAGTCAGCTAGTTTAGTTAGCTGTCTAGCCAGCTGGCTATGTAGGTAGCTAGCTAGATAAGTCAGCTTGCTAGCCAGCAGGCTG
>NW_007061695.1:0-487 GCF_000164805.1 Carlito syrichta | reverse complement strand
AAGTATTAGACGGAATTAGAATGTCATGAAGTATCAGAAGACACTATCAATGAGAGTAGTATATGATGACAGTAAGAAGGCAAGTAGTACCAGAAGACACTAAGAAGAAAAGTAGTATCTGCTGACGTTATGACGTCAAGTAGTTTCACCCCAATGCCAGCAGGTAGTCCACCCATCGAAGCAGTATTGGACCTCTTTTTTAGGAATGGCCATCAGAGCTGTCATCATTATTTTGATTATGAGGTCTGACAATTAAGGTCGCAGACTTACCACTGTGTGCTTACACTGGCAGCACTGTATTGGAACACTCTCCCTGGTGATCCCCAACGACTTTTTTATTTACCCAAAGATAAAGGAAACATTGAAAGGAAAACATTTGATGACATTCAGGACATCAAAGGTAATATGATGATTGCTCTGATGGCCATTCCAGAAAGAGTTCCAGAATCGCTTTGATGGTGGACTAGGTGCTGGCAATGAGGTATGT
>NW_007061694.1:0-846 GCF_000164805.1 Carlito syrichta | reverse complement strand
CCTGGAGTTGTCCTCATTTAGGCAGCCAAGCCACCAGAAAGGTTTGGTCTCCGAGAGAGCATTGAGAGTAGGTGGCACATGGCCATGACCTATCCCCACCCCGAGCTGTACGTGACAAAAGGTCTGCTTGGTTGAGTGTGGCCGAGAAGATGATGCTGTGTCTTCCCTCAGCTCCGAGACCGGAGAGTCAGTGTCTTCTTCCTTCCAGCTCTGAGTCATGGAGGCTCCGTTCCTGGCAAGTGAGTCCGAGAGGCTGGGGCTTCCTTCCCCCATCTGTTGCCCACTCACAGGATTGGAGCTCTGTGCAGGGCCGGGCAGGCCGGGACAGTGGGGTTCAGGTTGTCTTCACGCTGCTTTTCTTGTAGAGCAGAGGTTACATGCTGGTGGCGATCACCCGTTAGGACCTGGACACCTGGCCTCACTCAGCACCCACCCCTGAAGCATGGATGTCACTCCAAGAGAAGTGGGTCTCTGTCCTTCCCGTTGGCTCCCGCGCATGGGTTTGGAGAAGGTTTTCCTCGCAGTAGAGGCACTGTCTATGATCACAGCACTCTGAAATTCTCACTAACAGGTCTGGCTACTTTTCAAGGAGACTATGTGGCAAGAACAAATGCCAGGGTGCTCTCCGCAAAGTTGAGTGGTGAATGTTGGTGGTGAGAAGGAAAGGAAACTCATAGAACCCTAAGGAAAGCAAGCTAAATCGTTGGCTATGGACAGCTAGGAAGTGTATCCCCGCAATCAAAGCACGCCTCATTGTGCACCAAAACGACTCCTGCTAAGGGTAGGCCAGGCATGGAATCTCCCACCTCTCATCCAGCACTTTGGCAGACTGAGGACGGAAGATAG
>NW_007061693.1:0-352 GCF_000164805.1 Carlito syrichta | reverse complement strand
GAATAGGCATATAGACCAATGGAATAGAATTGAGATTCCCGAAACAAAACCTCAATTTCTCAACCAACTCATCTTCAACAAAGCCTCCACCACCTACCACTGGCGAGAGGAGAACCTATTCAGTAAATGGTGCTGGGAAAACTGGCTGACCACATGCAGAAGATTGAAACAGGACCCCTATCTATCCCCATACACAAAAATTAACTCTAAATGGATCAGAGACCTAAATGTAAAAACTCAAACCATAAGAACCTTAGAAAATGAAGGACATACCCTCATGGAAATTGGAACTGGCATCCAGTTCCTGAACAAAACTTGAAACCCACAGGCCATAAGAGATAAGATAGACGAA
>NW_007061692.1:0-749 GCF_000164805.1 Carlito syrichta | reverse complement strand
AACCAGTTAGCCAGCTGGCTAGCCAGGTGAATTAACTATGTAGTTACCTAGCTAGCCAGTTGGCTTGCCGCTGGAATTAACCAGCTCACTTATCCAGCTAGACAGCTGGCTAACCATCTGACTAAACTAGCTGACATAACTAGTTATCCAGCCGGCTAGCCAACTACCTAGCTACCTAGCTAACCAGCTGGCTAGAGAGCTGACTTAACTAGGTGACTTAAGTCACTAGCCAGCTTACTTAACTACCTAGCTATCTACATTACCAGCACACTAGCGTGCTGAACTAGCTAGCTGACTTGAACTGCTAGACTGTTGGCTAGCAAGCTGACTTATCTAGCTAGCTACCTACATAGCCAGCTCACTAGACAGCTGACTAAACTAGCTGACTTAACCAACTAGCCAGTTGGCTAGCCAACTTTCTTAACTCGAAGTCATCACTATCTAGCCATGTAGCTATCTAGCTGACTTAACTAGCTAGCTCCCTACCTTGCCAGTTGGCTAGCCAGATGATTTAATTAGTTGAATTTACTAGTCAGCCAGCTGGCTAGCCAACTGACTTAACTACTTTGTGACCTAGCTAGTCAGTTGGCCAGCCAGCTGATTTAATTAGCTGAATTAACTAGTTAGCTACCTAGCAAGACTGATGACTTAAATAGTTGGTTAACTAGCTAGCTACATAGCTACCAACTGATTTAAACAGTTAGCTAACTAGCTAGCTACCCAGCTAACAAGCTGACTTAAATAGTACG
>NW_007061691.1:0-768 GCF_000164805.1 Carlito syrichta | reverse complement strand
GTAGTCTTTTCATTACTATGGTCACAGAGACTTGTTGGAGTTTGGTCATAGCACAACCTAATCATATGTCATCACTTTCTCTAGTTTAGACACTTCTGCATGTTTTTCCTATTATTTTCCAGCCGTTGAGCCATTTGTCTCTCAGGATTTGAACATCGTTTCAGTAACATCAAAGTCAGTTTTCTAGAATTTTCGATTATCTAAATTTTTATATGAATGAGGATCCCATATTCTTCTTTCGAAATCTCCATGTTATTTTGGTTTCTAAACATAGGGCTCCAGTGGTCTCTTTTTGTGTGTGTGCATGATTTTCAAGGCTTGTCGGTAAAAAGTATCACATTAATCTGAGACATTGTTGCAGAGTACACCATTATGTCTTAGGTAGAGAAAATCCTCGGGGATTCAGTGGAAATACACTTTGAGAAATAGAAATTGGTTTAAAATACAAGGGAAATATCATTTTATATTTCCTTCCAATAGGCAGGGGAACCTTTGGAGTAGGGCTTGCATATCTATAAGTTTAAATTAACATTCACCAGCAGAAAATACAGCGTGTCACAAGAATATGTACAAAAGTTTTAAGAAAGGAAAAAGATATGTTAAATTATTCTACAGTTTTTCTTCTGACATCGTTAAGATTTATTATGCCTTCTGTCTTCTGAATAGCCACATAGGTACGCTGATCCTCCATGTGAAGTTGACTTAGGATGATACACGTCTGGAATCTCAACACGTTTCAATTTGTGCAGAATAAAACATTCAGCATTT
>NW_007061690.1:0-1156 GCF_000164805.1 Carlito syrichta | reverse complement strand
CAGAGACACAGGACCAGGAAGAGGTGAAGAAAGACACATAACAAAGATTCCCTAAAGAGAACTGATAACTATACAGAGACAGGGCAATAAAATCGAGAAACAGTGTAAGTCAGAAGGTAAACAACAAACGTGATCTAAACCAACAGTTACAATAATAAAATCATAAGTCAAAATAAGCAAAAGAGAGAAGTGTGAGAGGGATAACAGATATACATATCAACTATCAGGTGAGAAAGAGACACAGGGCCGGGAAGAAGTGAAGAAAGACATGTAAGAAAGATTCCCTATGGAGTACTGATAGTTACACAGAGACAGGCCAATAAAATCAAGAAACAGTGTAAGTCAGAAGGTAAACAACAAACGTGATCTAAACCAACAGTTTCAATGATAAAATCATAAGTCAAAATAAGCGATCAGACTAGAGTCACTTCTGTGATCTCCGATTCTGGCCTCCCCTTTTTGTTTTTCATTGCAGCGTAGGGGTGGGGCTTTGTCTCCTGTTTCGTGCTATTGCCTTAGGAACTGAGGTAAAGTTTGTTGATAGGTGGGTGGGGCAATGGAAGTCTCTGTCTAGAAAATAGCAAGGTAGTTTACCCAGATCTGTTTTTCTCCACTTGTCTGGGTCCCCTGGCTTGGGGTCTCACATTGAGTGCCTCAGTCAGGGTGGGCCCGAAGTTCCAGAGCTCCAAAGCTCCAAAGGGCAGGCAGTGGATGGTGAGAGTGACTCTGGGCCCCCCACAGGGTACTTCAGCCAGGAATGGGACTGGTGTCTCTGAGGGGCAGGCGCCCAGAGCCTCCCTGTGTGACTGGCGGTGCCAGGTGCTGGACTGGAGACAATGCAGCCGGGGAGAGAGCCGGAGGGAGCAGGGACCCAAAACTCCCCCACATGCTGCAATATCTGGCCTTAGGAAATGAGGTAAAGTTTGTTGATAGGTGGGTGGGGCAATAGAAGTCTCTGCCTGGAGAATGGCGGGCAGTTTAAGCAGATCTGTTTTTCTCCGCTTGTCTGGGTCCTCTGGCTTGGGGTCTCATTCTTAGTGCTTCAGCCAGGGTGGACCCGGAGTTCCAGAGCTCCAAAGTTCCAAAGGGCAGGTGGTGAGTGGTGAGAGTGGCGGTGGGCCCCCTACAGAGTATTCAGCCAGGAATGGGACTGGTG
>NW_007061689.1:0-450 GCF_000164805.1 Carlito syrichta | reverse complement strand
TGATCCAACATCTTTCGGGAACTCTAGTCCCAAGGATTGAGCCTCCTTCCCAAATGATCTCTGTCTGTTCACGATGATCCCAACTCCATACACAAATGGATGTTTTTTTTTCATTTCTCCTTTTTTATATGAGTCGGAGTCTAACACTGTCATCCAGCCTGGAGGGTGGTGGCTCACTCCCAGTCACTGCAGCCTTGGACTGCCTGGCTCCGGCAAGCCTTTCCCTGGCTTTCCAAGCTGTCAGAAGTACAGGCATGTGAAACCACACCCAGCTCACTGGGATGGAGGGTAGAGGTGAGGTCTCACTGAGGTGTCAGGGTGAGTCTCAGTCTGTGGGCTCAGGTTGGCCACTGGCCTCAGCCTCTCAAAGCACTGGGATGATGAGGCTGTGCACCCAACACAGCCTCAATTTTTCATTGAAAAGGAATCAGAGGCCTGGCACCACAGCCC
>NW_007061688.1:0-767 GCF_000164805.1 Carlito syrichta | reverse complement strand
AAAGATTTGGAAGTTTCAGTTGAGTGACAGTGTGAGGTGATGGCTACAGACAGTAAGTATTGTATTCAGCAGTTGTATTAATGAGATTATAGACGATAGAAAAAGAGATTTAATAGTTTCCCTAAAATTATGTCTTGTTGAAACTACAGTTAAAGTATTAACCAATGACGTTCAGCTCATTTATTTTAATGAGTAGAATTCCTAAAGAAGTGCATTTTAAAAGTGACATTGGGAAACTCAAGAATATTCAAAGAGCAGTTATTTGGATGGTAGTGTCTATAAACTCTTTTTATTGAAGGAAACTGAGGACATCAATTGCCTGGAAGCAAATGGAGATTTGGCCCTGAATAGTGTTTAAAAACATGAGGTAACATTTTGTGAATAATTTATGAGACCCCATCTTGTCAATTTATATAGCACAATGTTTGCTAAGCTTACATATTAGGTCAGAACTTGTAATTTAATATTAAATGATGTTGTTATAGTCCAAGGCAAAAACTAGAATCCTTTGGAAATAAAAGGAAAGCAGAAGTTTTACTTGATGTGCAGAGAACACTTCTTAATTATTACTAGACTCTGAATAGAATAGAGCTCCTGCAGATATCCTTGGTAGGAGGATTCCTTTGTTTTTCATTAAAGAAAAGTTTTAATTTTTAAAACAGGTTTTATGGCTCATCATTTAATCAATTATTGATTATTTTCTTTACATTTTAGAACATTGTATAAAGTGTCCTTCACTTTGTTTCTTTCCATGTAAGAAAGGAATG
>NW_007061687.1:0-571 GCF_000164805.1 Carlito syrichta | reverse complement strand
CATCTCTCAAAAAAGGATATGCAAATGGCCAACAAACATGAAAAAACTGCTCAACATCAGGGAAATGCAAATTAAAAAAAGCACCATGAGCTACTGCCTTATACCAGTAAGAATGGCCATTATTTAAAAAATAAAAATAAAAGTAATAGATGCTGGTGCAGATGCAGAGAAAAGGACATGTTTATACACTGTTTGCAGAAGGGTACTAATATAGTACAACTTCTATGGAAAGCAGTATGGAGATTACTCGAAGAACTAAAAGTAGATCTACCCCTTGATCCGGAATTCCCACCACTAGGTATCTACTCAAGGTACAGAGGTCGTTATAGAAAAAAGAAACCTGTACCCAATGTTCATTGCAGCAGAATTCACAATTGCAAAGATGTGGAATCAACCTAAATGCCCTCATCGGCCAATCAGTGGATAATGAAAATATAGTATCTATACCCTGTGGTATACTATTCTGCTATCAAAAAGAATGAAGCAATGTCTTTTGCAGCAACTTGGATGGAATTGGAGAACATCTTCCTAGGTGAACTAACTCAGGAACAGAAAACCAAACACTTTATGT